>NC_092334.1:370820769-371129423 GCF_046630445.1 Rutidosis leptorrhynchoides | reverse complement strand
AAATACCGTCAACACCCGTATTTCTTAAGTTTTAGCTATAACCCGGGAACATCTAAGCCACCAGGTTTTTCTAGACAATTTGTGAAAAGAACGGCTCGTATTAGGGGAGCACCATATATCCCTTGGAAATTAGCGAAACAAACCAAGTCCGAAGAAGAAGAAACAAGTGAGTCGGAATAAAGAGTTGTAATCATGCGATGTAATATATGTAATATAGTGTGCTTGTGCTTTTATGATAAATGTAAAAATTGCTTGTATTGTTTGTTAAGTATCTTTTATGAATCTAACCCTCGTCTATTTTTACAGTATAAAAACACAAAATGGATGTTAAGGATAGACAACCAAAAATTTTAGAAGACCTACCAGGGGACATGATTGATGAAATCTTGTCTAGAGTCGGTTAGAATTCGTTGGCACAATTGTTTACGGCAAAATTAGTTTGTAGAACATTTGAAGAACGTTCCAGACATGCCTTAGTTTATAAAAGGATTTCTTTTGAAAGATGGGGTATATCACATTGGGGAGACCTTAAGTTACGTTGTGTTTTCTTTAAAGCGTTAAATGCGGGGAACCCAAGTGCAATTTTACGCTACGGGTTAAGAACCTATTTTGACTCAACATATCCCAACATAGGACATCGTGCTTTAGAAAGAGCTTCTAACATGCAACATAAAGAAGCATGTTATGCTTATGGGTTAGTGATGTTCGCTTCTCACCAAAGTGAGAAAAAGAACATCGGATTACAACTTTTAAATAAAACCTTCCCACAAGTGACGGATTCGGTAGTTGGGGGTGAGAAACAAGGTTTTTAGAATGTTACGGGGCTGTTGGGCATTACGAAACCCTCGTCCTTTTAACGACATTACAACATGCTGCCTAGAAAACGGTCACAATGGTTATCTGCCACATAACCAAGGATGGGAAATAATATTAGTACAACCAAAATGCATGACTTGTTTATGGACTTAGGAATTACGTGTTTTTATTGCCTTTGCTGAACGACTTGCGTATTAACTAGGATTGTTGTCACAACTGTTTTGTATCAAAGTTATTGTGTGCTATATTTTATGCTATATGTAAAATAGCGGTATTGTAAATTTGTAAAATATTGTATAAAAGTTTGAACGTGAAATTTATTGTAATCAGTTTTTCATATAGAATTGTAGTAGTTGAATTGTATGTTAGCTACTAAGTATGAACTTAACGTTTAGGTACTACCCGAATTAAAACTTATAAAATGCTAATATGAAGAAAAAGCTTTTATAAATAAGTTCATATCATGCTACAAAATACTATTGACTACTCTTAATATTCTATATGATTAACTTAATTCTTTTGGCTATTTTTGAAGGAAATGGCACTGACTACTCGTCAGAACTTGAACATGAGCGAGGAAGACTTCCGTGTTTTCCTTGCTGCGAACATAGGCGCAGTGCAGGCCGCATTGCAAAATAACAACAATAACTCTGGTTCTAGTAGTGGAACTAATTCCACAAGAAATCGTGTAGGATGCTCCTACAAAGAATTCACTGCCTGCAAACCTTTGGAATTTGATGGAACCGAAGGTCCAATTAGATTGAAATGGTGGACCGAGAAGGTTGAATCGGTGTTTGCTATAAGTAAATGTACTGAAGAAGACAAAGTAAAGTATGCTACGCATACCTTCACATGTACTGCGTTAACATGGTGGAATACCTATCTCGAGCAGGTAGGACAAGATGCTGCTTATGCACTACCGTTGTCAACATTCAAGCACTTATTGAACGAGCAGTATCGTCCCAGAAATGTGGTCAATAAGCTCAAGGTAGAGCTTAGAGGATTACGAAAGCAAGGTTTCGATATCACCACGTACGAACGACGATTCACAGAGTTGTGCCTATTGTATCCCATAACATTTGAAGACGAAGAAGAGAAGATCGACGCATTTGTAAAAGGGTTACCGGAAAGGATTCAAGAAGATGTGAGTTCACACGAGCCCGCCTCCATACAAAAGGAAAGCCATATGGCTTACAAACTAGTAAACCAGATTGAGGGAAGGATTAAGGAGCAGGCGGCCAAAGAGGCCAACATGAAACAGGTCAAGAGAAAGTGAGAAGAAACCAGTGACAAGGGTCACCAATACAACAACAACAACAATAATCACAACCACAATCACAATAACAATCATAACAACCGTAATAATAATCACAACAATAACCGCAATCCTAACAATAACTACAATAAACGTTCCAACAACAACAACTACAACAATCGTTTCAACAACAATAAAAATCCCAACAACAATTTCAACAACAACAATGGCAACAAAAACCAAAAATGCCAAAGGTGTGAAGAGTACCACCAGAGTGAGTTCTGCATGACATTTTTCACCAAGTGTAAAAGAACTGGCCATAGTGTGAGAAAGTGTGAGGTCTACAGCCCAATGAATAACAGAAATAAAAGAACAGATAATGTCGGAACAAGTAATGCCGCCTTTGTTTGTTATGGATGTAGAAAACCGGGCCACATTAGGAGTAATTGCCTGAACCCAGGGAAAAATAATGGGCAAAGTCGTGGAAGAGTTTTCAATATTAATGCGACAGAAGCACAGGAAGACCTGGAGCTTGTTACGGGTACGTTTCTCATTGACAATAAATCTGCTTATGTTTTATTTGATTCGAGTGCGGATAGAAGCTATATGAGTAGAGATTTTTGTTCTAAATTAAGTTGTGCATTGAGGCCTTTGGATAGTAAATTTTTACTCGAATTAGCAAACGGTAAATTAATTTCAGCAGATAATATATGTCGGAATCGAGAAATTAAACTAGTTAGCGAAATGTTTAAGATTAATTTGATACCAGTAGAGTTAGGGAGTTTTGATGTGATAATCGGTATGGACTAGTTGAAAGAGGTGAAAGCAGAGATCGTTTGTTACAAAAATGCGATTCGCATCATGCGCGAAAAAGGGAAACCCTTAATGGTGTACGGAGAAAAGAGCAACGCAAAGTTAAATCTTATTAGTAACCTGAAGGCTCGAAAACTAATAAGAAAAGGTTGCTATGCCATTCTAGCACACGTCGAGAAAGTCAATACCGAAGAAAAGAACATCAATGATGTTCCCGTCGCAAAAGAATTTCCCGATGTATTTTCGAAAGAATTACCGGGACTACCTCCACACCGATCTGTTGAATTTCAAATAGATGTTGTACCAGGAGCTGCACCAATAGCTTGTGCTCCATACAAACTCACACCCAGCGAAATGAAGGAACTCCAAAGCCAATTATAAGAACTTTTAGAGCGTGGTTTCATACGACCAAGCACATCACCATGGGGAGCTCTTGTTTTGTTTGTCAAAAAGAAGGATGGTACATTCAGGTTGTGTATCGACTACCGAGAGTTGAACAAACTTACCATCAAGAACCGTTACCCACTACCGAGAATCGATGACTTATTTGATCAACTATAAGGCTCGTCAGTTTATTCGAAGATCGATTTACATTCTGGATATCATCAAATGCGGGTGAAGGAGGATGATATTCTGAAAACAGCTTTTAGGACGAGTTACGGTCATTACGAGTTCATGGTTATGCCATTTGGTTTAACTAACACACCAGCTGTGTTCATGGACCTTATGAACCGAGTGTGGGGACCATATCTTGACAAGTTTGTCATTGTTTTCATTGATGACATACTTATGTACTTAAAGAATGATCAAGAGCACGAAGAACTTTTGAGAAAAGTGCTAGATTTGTTGAGGAAAGAAAAACTGTACGCTAAGTTTTCAAAGTGTGCATTTTGGTTGGAAGAAGTTCAATTCCTCGGACACATAGTGAACAAAGAAGGTATTCAGGTGGATCTAGCAAAGATTGAAACTGTTGAAGAGTGGGAAACCCCGAAAACTCTAAAGCATATACGCCAGTTTTTAGGACTGGTTGGTTACTACAGAAGGTTCATCCAAGATTTTTCCAAAATAGCAAAACCCTTGACTGCATTAACGCATAAAGGGAAGAAATTTGAATGGAAGGATGAGCAGGAGAAAGCATTTCAATTGTTGAATAAAAAGTTAACTACGGCACCTATATTGTCATTGCCTGAAGGGAATGATGATTTTGTGATATATTGTGATGCCTCAAAGCAAGGCCTCAGCTGTGTATTAATGCAATGAACGAAGGTAATTGCTTATGCGTCCAGACAATTGAAGATTCACGAGCAAAATTATACGACTCACGATTTGGAATTGGGCGCTATTGGTTTTGCATTAAAGACTTGGAGGCACTACTTATATGGGGTCAAAAGTATTATATATACCGACCACAAAAGTCTCCACCATATATTTAATCAGAAACAACTGAATATGAGACAGCGTAGGTGGATTGAACTGTTGAATGATTACGACTTTGAGATTCGTTACCACCCGGTGAAGGCAAATGTGGTAGCCAACGCCTTGAGCAGAAAGGATAGAGAACCTATACGAGTAAAAGCTATGAATATAATTATTCATACTAACCTTACTACCCAAATAAAGGAGGCGCAACAGGGAGTTTTAAAAGAGGGAAATTTGAAGAATGAAATACCTAAAGGATCGGAGAAACATCTTAATATTCGGGAAGATGGAACCTGGTATAGGGCTAAAAGAATTTGGGTACCAAAGTTTGGAGATGTGAGAGAAATGGTACTTAAGGAAGCACATAAAACCAGATACTCAATACATTCTGGAGCGGGAAAGATGTACAAAGATCTCAAGAAGCACTTTTGGTGGCCGGGTTTGAAGGCCGATATTGCTAGATATGTGGGAGAATGTTTGACGTGTTCTAAGGTCAAAGTTGAACATCAAAAACCATCAGGTCTACTTCAACAACCTGAAATCCCGGAATGGAAATGGGAAAACATTACCATGGATTTCATTACTAAATTGCCAAGGAGTGCAAGTGGTTATGATACTATTTGGGTAATAGTCGATCGTCTCACCAAATCAACACATTTTCTGCCAATGAGAGAAGATGACAAAATGGAGAAGTTGGCGCGATTATACTTGAAAGAAGTTTTCTCCAGACATGGAATACCAATCTCTATTATCTTTGATAGGGATGGCAGATTTGTTTCAAGGTTTTAGCAGACATTACAGCAAGCATTAGGAACTTGTCTAGACATGAGTACTGCCTATCATCCACAGACTAATGGGCAGAGTGAAAGGATGATACAAACGCTTGAAGACATGCTACGAGCATGTGTTATTGATTTTGGAAACAGTTGGGATCGACACCTACCGTTAGCAGAGTTTTCCTACCACAACAGTTACCACTCGAGTATTGAGTTGGCACCGTTTGAGGCACTTTATGGTAGAAAGTGCAGGTCTTCGATTTGTTGGAGTGAAGTTGGGGATAGACAAATTACGGGTACGGAGATATTCAAGAAACTACCGAGAAGATCATCCAGATTCAACAACGGTTAAAAACCGCCCAAAGTCGACAAAAGAGGTACGCGGACATTAATAGAAAAGATATAGAATTTGAAATTGGAGAGATGGTCATGCTTAAGGTTTCACCTTGGAAAGGTGTTGTTCGATTTGGTAAACGGGGGAAACTAAATCCAAGATACATCGGGCCATTCAAGATTATAGATCGTGTCGGACCAGTAGCTTACCGACTTGAGTTACCTCAACAACTCGCGGCTGTACATAACACTTTCCACATTTTGAATTTGAAAAAATGTTTTGCTAAAGAAGATCTCACTATTCCGCTAGACGAAATCCAAATCAATGAAAAACTTCAATTCATCGAAGAACGCGTCAAAATAATGGATCGTGAGGTTAAAAGGCTTAAGCAAAACAAGATACCAATTGTTAAGGTTTGATGGAATGCTCGAAGAGGACCCAAGTTCACCTGGGAACGTGAAGACCAGATAAAGAAGAAATACCCGCACTTATTTCCAGAAGATGTGTCAACACCTTCAACCGCTTAAAATTTCAGGACGAAATTTATTTAACGGGTAGGTACTGTAGTGACCCGAACTTTTCCATGATTATTCCATGATTATATATTAAATGAAAACTATATTTGCATGATTAAATGTTTCCAACATGTTAAGCAATCAAACTTGTTAAGACTTGATTATTTGAAATGAGTTTCTTATAGACAATTGACCACCCAAGTTGACCGGCGATCACGAACGTTAAAACTTGTAAAAATGACATAATGATATATATATATATATATATATATATATATATATATATATATATATATATATATATATATATATATATATAGACATATACATGGTTAACATGAGATTATGATAAGTAAGTATCTCACTAAGTATATTAACAATGTGTGATATACATAAAAAATGAGAATAATGAATTATGAAGCTCGAAACGATATACATAACGATTATCGTTATAACATCGTCTTACTAAATACATATGTATTGTATTAAGATATTGATATACTATATTTAACATGATAAAATAATAATTAAGTATATCATTGAGTATATTAACATTGAACTATACAAGTAAGATGAGACTACTAACTTAAGGATTTCGAAACAATATATATATGTAACGATTATCGTTGTAATAGTATTTTAACATATATATATATATATATATATATATATATATATATATATATATATATATATATATATATATTCTTACACCATGTTATCATGTTAACATAACAATTTAACATCTCATTTAAGTATAATAACAATGAATTAATTACATTTAACAAGATCGTTAACTTAAAGGTTTCAAAACAACACTTACATGTAACGACTAACGACGACTTAACGACTCAGTTAAAATGTATATACATGTAGTGTATTTAGATGTATTAGTACACTTTTGAAAGACTTCAAGACACATATCAAAGTACTTCTACTTAACAAAAATGCTTACAATTACATCCTCATTCATTTTCATCAACAATTCTACTCATATGCAACCGTATTCGTACTTGTACAATACCCAGCTCCTAGATGTACACACTATTGGTATATACACATAAAAATCTGCTCCTTAGTAGCCTTAAATGATTAAGGAATATTTGGAACCAACCATTTGTAAACTAGAATGAATTATTTAGCAAGAAAACAAACTTTAGAATCTTTTATTTCTTTATAATGAGTAAAAACATTTTTATGATTTCACCTCATTTTTCCATTCCATTTTCTCATACTTACAGTCCAAATTCTCTCTCAAAATACTCCTAACATCATACTTGGTCATCTCCAAGCATTTTCACCATCTTTTATCTTCAATTACAAGCTTTAATCATCATAAAAACAACCATTCAAGAACACTTCAATAAATCTTTCAAACTTGCTAGATTACTTCCAAGCTTTCAAATCCATTCCAAGTAATCATCCAAGATCAAGAAACTTTTGTTAATCTCAGTAGGTTTTCATTCTAAATCAAAGGTAAGAATCATATTCAAGCTTTGGTTCAATTTCTATAAACATAACTATCTTAATTCAAGTAGTAATCTTACTTGAACTTGTTTTCGTGTCATGATTCTACTTCAAGAACTTCCAAGCCATCGAAGATCCTTTGAAGCTCAAGTTTATTTTTTATCATTTCCAGTAGGTTTACCTACTACACTTGAGGTAGTAATGATGTTCATAACATCATTCGATTCATATATATAAAACTATCTTATTCAAAGATTTGAACATGTAATCACTAGAACATAGTTTAGTTAATTCTAAACTTGTTTGCAAACAAAGTTAATCCTTCTAACTTGACTTTTAAAATTAACTAAACACATGTTCTATATCATATATGCTAACTTAATGATTTAAAACCTAAAAACACGAAAAAACACCGTAAAATCGAACATACGCCGTCGTAGTGAAACCGGGGGCTGTTTTGGGTTAGAAAAATAAAAACTATCTTAATCTTTGAATTGGAAGTTTGTTTTCTGGAAAAATAATATTTCATATGAATATGATACTATATCCAAAAATCATGGTTAAACACAAAGTTGAAGTATGTTTTTCAATATGGTCATCAAGATGTCTTTTTTTGATGGAAATGACTACCTCTTTAAAAATGACTTGTAACCTGTATTTCTGACAATAAACTTATACTTTTTTTGTTTAGTTTCATAAATTTCAGTTCATTATGAAACCATAGCAACTTGAATCACTCAAAATGGATTTGAAACGAAGAAATGACGGGTAAAACAAAATTGGATAAATTTGCTAGTTTTAGCTACGAAAATTTTGTAACAAATTTAGACTAACCATAACTTAACTAACTTATATTGTATTATACATGTATTATAACATATATTATGTAATCTTGGGATACCATAGACACGAATACAATGTTTTGACATATCATATCGACCCATCTATATATATATTTCGGAACAACCATAGACACTCTATATGCAGTAATGCTTGAGTTAGTTATACAGGGTTGAGGTTAATTCCAAAATAATATATATACTTTGAGTTGTGATCGAGTCTGAGACTTGTAGACACTGGGTCGTGGATTGATTCGAGATAATATATATTGCTTTATTTCTGTACATCTAACTGTGGACAATTAGTTGTAGGTTACTAACGAGGACTGCTGACTTAACAAAGTCAAATAATTAAAACGTAATAAAAATGTTGTAAATATATTTTGAACATACTTTGATATATATGTACATATTTGTTATAGGTTCGTGAATTGACCAGTGGCCAAGTCTTATTTTCGGTAAAGTAAAAATCTGTGAAAATGAGTTATAGTCCCACTTTTAAAATCTAATATTTTTGGGATGAGAATACATGCAGTTTTATAAATGTTTTACAAAATAGACAAAAGTACCTGAAACTACATTTTATGGTTGAATGATCGAAATCGAATATGCCCCTTTTAGCTTGGTAGCTTAAGAATTAGGGAACTGGCCCCTAATTGACGCGAATCATAAAGGTAGATCTACGGGAACTAACAACCCCCATTCTGGAATTTGGAATGCTTTAGTACTTCGAGTTTATCATGTTCGATGGGTGTCCCGGAATGATGGGGATATTCTATATGCATCTTGTTAATGTCGGTTACCTGGTGTTCACCATATGAATGATTTTTATGCAGATTGCATGTTATTGAAAAATGGAAATGAAAATCTTGAGGTCTATTATTATGATCTGATAAATATATAGATTAAACCTATAATTCACCAACATTTTTGTTGACGTTTAAAGCATGTTTATTCTCAGGTGATTATTAAGAACTTCCACTGTTACATGCTAATTTATGGACAAGAGTTGGAGTCAGCATGCTTGTATAATATTGTTTAAAAACTGCATTCGAAGACTTAAATTGATGTGTAATATTATCGTAAATCATTATGTAATAATCGTGTGAAAATGCTATATTTTAGATTATCATTATTTGATAATCTTCGTAATATTTATAAACCTTTATTGATAAAATAAAGGTTATGGTTTGTTTTAAAATCGAATGCAGTCTTTGAAAAACGTCTCATATAGAGGTCAAAATCTCGCAACGAAATCAATTAATATGGAACGTTTATAATTGATATGAACGGGACATTTCATGTTATATATTCACATTCATTAAGTTGAAATGAAAAGGGGACAAACACCAATTAGGTACAGTAATATCTAAATAATTTCTCAATTATGCACACTAAGTCTTCACTCGATTCACGGATGTACAGAGGAAGGAAGAAAAATTGTAAAAATGGAAAGGGATATCTGATAGCTCATATTCGCTTAATTTATGTCTTTATAAATTATTTTGATTAATAATAATAATTACTAAATACATTTATAATAATAATACTTATTAATAATAATTATATTAATAGTAATAAATAATAATAATAATAATAATAATAATAATAATAATAATAATAATAATAATAATAAATAATTATTATTATTATAAAAATAATAATAATAATAATATTATTACTGATAATGATAACAAATTGTATTTATTTTTATAATAATAATCATGATAACTATAATAATAATAATGATACTAATAATGATAACAATAACATTAGTAATAATAATACTCTATAATAAATTAAATGTAACAACTTTCTTATCTATATTATATATATTAAAAATAATAATATAACTAATACTGATTTTAATATTATGATTATTATTAATATTAATATTAATATTAATAATAATAGTGAGAGTAATAATAATATTAGTATAACAATTATATTTTTAACTTATAATTTCGTTTAATATATTAATATTACGATTTATTAACTATGTAATATTTAATAATTATATCATATGTAACACTTATTGAATATTGAATATTTATATATTTTATATATATTACAATATAATAATTATGAATACAAATCATATATATATATATATATATATATATATATATATATATATATATATATATATATATATATATATATATATATATATACATATCTATTTACAAGTAATCGTATCGTGAGTCGTCGGAAATAGTCAAACGTTAAATGAATTTATGAAAACAGTTCGAAATTTTTTGAGACTCAACTTTACAGACTTTGCTTATCGTGTCAGAAATATTAAATTACATATCGATTTTGGTTCAAAAGAAGTCGAAATTTTTCGGGTCATCACACTAAGAATATTTCATCGAAGAGAAAATGATAGGATTTAAGATTTCTTCGAGGTAGATATGCAGGTATATATATGAATGCCCTTCTCGTGTCGAGTTCGGTTTCATGATGAATTTGAATCACATAACATGGTTTAGGGTGAATAC
Source organism: Rutidosis leptorrhynchoides (assembly GCF_046630445.1). Taxonomy (NCBI): domain Eukaryota; kingdom Viridiplantae; phylum Streptophyta; class Magnoliopsida; order Asterales; family Asteraceae; genus Rutidosis; species Rutidosis leptorrhynchoides. Next base: position 371,118,688 of record NC_092334.1, on the reverse strand, counting down.
AAGTCGAGTAACATGGTTCGTGGTGGCAGTAAGGTTGATCAAGCATTACCATCATCACGTTCCATTAGAACTTCTGCATAACTTACTATAATATAATCACGTTGATCAAGTGTCATTATATTACATTAACTCATGCTTTCATTTCAATATTACTCTAAAATATCAAAGGATTTAAAACTTCTAGGGTTTCACTAGAATTTAGAAGTCAAAGCAGTTTCCGATACGATGTACTAAGGATAGAACGACGGCGAAAATAGTTATTAATGAGAATGATATAAGGATATCTTTAGAATGTCGAGGATATTTATAATTACGAAAGATATAATGATATCATGGAAGTATTGAAGATTTGATGATGAGGAAAGAAGATTTTGATCGTTTTCCAAGCTTTTCCAACGTAGCATTCTTTTGTTATCAAACTCCTATCTTTTAAGACATTCAGTCGTTTATGCTGCTTCATCAGTATTCTCATATCTGAATCATCGGTTATCAATCCGAGGTGTTTTCAAGAATTTTGAAGGGTTTGAACGCATATGGTAATCGTCAAGATACAAATGATGTTTAAGATGAAATCAAGTGGCAAACTTAAGGAAATATTTAACTGTAGTAGATGTAACTTATTAACAATATTTTAAATCAAAAATGCGTTATAATTAATATTTCCTACTCTTTTAATACTTTTTAATTATCCAAGGTTAGTATAAATTTAAATTTTTACGTAGTTAACTAATTGGTTACTAATCAATTTTATTTTGTCCATTATTTTCTTCATTATGCCACTTGTCAAATCTTGACGTGGATATTAATTTGTCAAAATCAGAATATGTAATTGAATGAAAATGATTGTTCTTCGGTGAACGAATACATATATTTGTGGATGCAAATAGGATAGTTAATGATTGTTGGATCAGAATTGAAGAATGTACAGTGTAACATATTTATGTGAAATCTAAATATTCCTCGGGTATTACCTACTCGTTAAAATATTTTCACCATTAATAGTTTGTACAAAAGAATTTTTAATTACAGTCTTTATGAATATATATATTTTCTTCAGATGTAATCATGAATTTAATGAGTCAGTATAATATTAAACTCATTTGATTTACCGTTAGAATGAGAATACATAATCTCTAAAACATTAGAGATCACATAATTGCCATGTAGAGCGAAGATAAATGATGTAGAACGATATGTAGAACGAAAATAATCGATGTAGAACAAGACATAGAATGAAGAAAATTGATGTAGAACAAGATGTAGAACGAAGAAAATTGATGTAGAACAAGATGTAGAACGAAGATTATGCTCGAGGTATAGAATGTGATGTTGAGGCGTGTGTTGTTGGTGGTACAGTTGTTGATACTGGTGGTACTGTTGGTGACGGTGACGCCTCTGGTGTTTGTGGTATTGAGGCTTGCTATGCGGATGTTGTTGGTGGTACTGGCACTGCTGCTGGTGCTTGTAATCTTTCCACCATGTTCTCCAAAGCCACTACTTGAGCACGAAGCTCGTTGACTTCTTCTATTACTCTGGGATGATTGGCGGTTTGAACAAAGGAATGAATAAGATTTAGAATGGTAGATATTATGTAATCGTTGCGAGCTATTCTGGAAATAAGAGAGAAAATGGTATTACGAACAGGTTCGCCGGTAAGTGCTTCAGGTTCTTCGTCAAGAGGGGAATGTGGTGGATGGAAGGGATCACCTTCTTCTTCTCTCCAATGATTAAGTAGGCTACGAACCCATCCCCAATTCATTCAGAATTGATGATGGCTAATTGGTTGATCCATTCCCATCACACTGCTTTTGGAGCTCGAGTGAAAATTCATATCGGAATCCGAGGAACTTGAACTGGTTGTAGAATTCATCTTACATGGTTAGATAAAGGATTTTCAATATGAAATGATTCTCGGATATCGGATGATATTCTATCTACAAAGAATACTTATATATAGTACAGAAGATCCCGTAGATTACGGAGGGAATTAAGGAAACGAGTCAGATATGGTCTAATGTGATGGAATATGAATTCGTCTGTACACCATGTATGCAATAATTAGAATAAGACGTGTCGAGACTGAAAATGATAGGTAGATATTTTTCAACAAAGAATGGTAAGCAAAACTTTTGACATGCAGACCAAATTCAAGTCCAGACTTATTAATGTATCCTAACAACTACTAGGTCGAAGTCTAGACTCATTAATGCATTCTAACAACTACCAGTTAGACACACTAATGCAAGACCTGGTTCGCTAAGACCACCACTCTGATACCACCTATAACGACCCGTCCTAATCCACATGGACGAAGTCTTCAACAGATGGTCCCATTGTGAGGTTCTGACCTCTATATGCCATGAATGACTCCATGTAATATCTTTAAAATGAGCACTTGCACAGCGGAAGATTTATTTCAGACCTGAGAATAAACATATTTTAAAAGTGTCAACCAAAAAGTTGGTGAGTTCATAGGTTTATCATAAACAATAAAATTCATAATTTTGATAGACCACAAGATTTATATGTGCATGGTACAAATGGGCCCGAATCCTATACCCACCTGTAATGTACATGCTATTTCTTTTAAATATAGTATACATATCTCGTGTACGAAACCATTTTTCAACAATTCTTAATAACCGTACACCTATCTCGTGTACAAAATATCATACACATAACCTGTGTATAAAATCATTCTCTCTATATATAACCTTTGCTTGATAACCGACCTTAACATTTAATGCGCATCATGAATATCCCTAAAATAAACAGAACTTTCAGTCTGTAATAAATATATAAACCTCGAAGTACTAAACACTACGCTCACTAGCTCTTCTGTCTAGTGAACATTCTGGGTGGGGGTGTTAAACCCGGTAGCTACCTTTAGGATTCGCGTCAATTAGTAGGCAATTATAACGTCCAAACTAATTCTTAGGTTACCAAGCTATAATAATCAGGGGGAAATATTCACGTCAATTAGTGGCAATTATAACGTCCAACTAATTCAAAATAATAACCTACAGAACTTCTCGTCTGTATAATAATTCATTAGAGGAATGTTTTGCTTGTGTCATATCGCGTCAAAAATTTATAAAAGCATTTCATGTATTCTCAGTCCCAAAAATATATATTGTAAAAGCATTTAGTTAAAAGGGATCAAATGAACGCACGCATATAAATATTGTAAAATAGTTATTAAAACTTTGCATGAATTCACAGTCCAAAAATCTAATCAGTAAAAGGGAGCAAATGAACTCACAATACTATATTTTGTAGTAAAAATATGCATACGACTGAACTGAACAATGCAAGGTTGGCCTTGGATTCACGAACCTATATCAATTATATATATTAACGCATTGTAATTGTAAACGAACAAATTTATATTATTAGTGATGTACTTGTTATTTTAATAAGTTATATGTTATATGTTTTAAATATAGTGTTACGTACTAATTGTTATTTGGTAAAATAATACTAATACTAATAATTAAAAAGTTGTGATCTCTTTATAATGATAATAATAATGATATCAATAATGTCAATTCAAATAATAATAAGAATGATAATTTTATTAATAATCTTGTTTTTAATAAAAATATAGGTTTAGTAAAAATGATAATTTTAACAATAATGATAATAAAATAAAAGGTTGTATTATTTTTACCATGAAAATTATAAGTTTGATAATAACTCTTAATACTAATAATACTTATTAATACTACTTGATAGTAATTAATGTTAATAATAAAAATAGTATTAATGATAATAATAGTTATAATACTGATGATAATAATATTAATAAAAATAATAATAATAATAATGATAATAATAATTAATATTAAGAATGAGACTACCTTAATTAAGTTTGTAGCTCCCATGAAAGAAATAAAAATAATGTCAGTGGCCGGGCTCGAACTCGAGACCTCCCGTTTAACCAACACAACACCAAACCACTCCACTGTTACTTCCTATCTGATTTAATACCCAAACTAAGTATCTTAACCTGTTTGTTTTGGCCCAGCAGTCCTTCGACCCAACAGTAATACCTAAACTGGATCGTGGCCCAATAGACACAATACACGGCCCACTGCCTCAACAGCCCAACTAGAAGATTAATGGCCCGTTAACAGCCCGAAGCAAAAGAATTCATGTGGGGTTTTGGGTCTGGAAAATATTCGAAGGGTAGAAGTGGTTTAAACAAAAAAATATACGGTGATCATCATTATAAACATAATCATAATCATAATCGTCACTATTATCGTACATCATCCCCATTACCGAAACCATTATCATACATCATCACAAATACCACCATCGCCGTTTATTTAACATAAACACCATCGGTTGTCATTTATCAAAACCGTTATTTTATGTATCAATTTGACATCATTCTCCTCTTCATGAATTGTTTATAATCGTGATTTAAGTTGCCATTATGTTATCATCCCACGTCATTATCCCATTATCTGTATAATGATAGCTAGTTTACCCACCCCCAAATTAGTAATAATGCTAAAGTATTTATCATATTATACGAGTGCTCATTTCTTTCAAAGAGGACAAGACTTAAAGGGTGAGGTGGGGTTATATGATTTGTATGTGTCGGGTAAGGGAAAAAAAACTATTAGTAGTTTTAAATTGATAGTATATATATCATGGGCTGCAGGTGCGAAGGTAAAAAAAAATGAAGTGGTGGCGGTTTATGGCTGCAGTAGCAGTGGTGGTTGTGCGACGGTTTGGTTGCAGATAAGAGACGTAGCAGGAACAACAGTATAATATCATCATCATCCTTCGCATATAACACAAAAAAATTATAAAATGTTATCTCATGTGTTACCCATATGGGTCCACTAGTCGGCCACAATCCCTTGTTTCACGTTCTATGTAAATAACAAATAACTTGAATACCTGTAGTGAAATCCACTAACACAATAGGTGGGTCCGAGCTTTTGGGAAAGGTAGTTTAAATGAGAAGTTTGTAAGGTGTAAAGCTTATTTAAATAAAGTTTTTACGTGAACTTTTATTCACAATTGTTAAAACAAGCATAATCATATTATAATTTATTTATTTCTCAACTTGCCACACATAATGCTGTGTGACGGTGATAGTTGTGACTCAAAGCTGTTTTAAACCGGAGGAGGATGTATGCAGCAATTTATTCTTCGAATCTTAAACAGGAACAACCAATGGTGGATTGAAGTGGCTTGGTGGTGATTGTAATCGTTAAATAAACAGAAATATATTAGTAGCAGTTACAGTAACATTTCAACGGGTTGTTTGGGTCTTAGGTTCACGAAGGAAAAGAGGTAAAGAAGGTAGTTATTTGGGTTACATTCGAAGTGGAGGCTAAACGAACAAGAGGTGGTTAAATGGGTGACGTCAAGGTGGTGATCAAAAGCAACACAAATGGAAGTAGCAGGTGGTGATGAGGTTTCATATAACTCATGTAAGTGTATATGTATACATATATAATTAGATAGCTAAGGAAAGATAATGATGATGTATAACGACCCGTCCAAATTCATATGGACGATTGCATTACATTTGGTTTCATTGCGAGGTATTTGACCTCTATATGTTACATTTTTCAAACATTACATTCGTTTTTAAAAGACAAACTTTCATCACATCGAAAGTTGACAACATGCATAAAATTTCATAATATATCCAAACTATAAATGACCTAATCTGTCATTTACTTAATAATAATCTTTATTGAATTCAACGACTTGAATGCAACGTCTTTAGAAATATGCCATGAATGACTCCAAGTAATATCTTTAAAATGAGCAAATGCACAGTGGAAGATTTCTTTAATAACTGAGAATAAACATGCTTTCAAGTGTCAACCAAAAGGTTGGTGAGTTCATTAGTTTATCATAAACATTCATTTCCATTATTTTAATAGACAACGAGATTTTCATTTCCATTCATAAATATACATCTCATATCAGGCATTTCGCAAACTGCATAGAGATACAATTCATTCATATGGTGAACGCTTGATAACCGAACTGACAGGATGCATATAGAATATCCCCCACATACAGACATTTCGCAAACTGCATGCTATATACCGGCCGTCGCAATCAGTATATATGGTCGAAGTACTATAAACATTCGTAACCCGAATGGGACTTGTCAAGGTCCATAGATCTATTTTTAGGATTCGCGTTAATTAGGGGCCATTTTCCTAATTCTTAGGCTACCAAGCTAAAATGGACGATATTCGATTTCAATAATCCAACCATAGAATGTAGTTTCAATTACTTGTGTCTATTTCATCAAACATTTATAAAACCGCGCATGTATTCTCAGTCCCAAAAATATATATTGTAAAAGCATTTAAAAAGGAAGTAATGAAACTCACGATACAATATTTTGTAGTAAAAATATTCATACGACGATACTGAACAATGCAGAGTTGGCCTCGGATTCACAAACCTATATCATTAATATATGTATTAAAACTTATTCTTATACTCGAATAAATATATATATTATTATTAGCGATGTAATTGTTTTATTTATTAATTTATAAGTTTTATTATTTATTTATATATTTTCATTTTGTGCATAATAATATTAATATAGTTTAAGTTGCGTATATTAAATACATCTTTATATATAACCTTCAATTTTTTTATACTTATAATCTTAACCATGTCTTCTAAACTTTTATTATCATAATTAAAATTATTTTAATAATAATAATATAGATATTACTGATAATAATAAAAATGATAATTTTTAAGGATACAAAAAGATAATTTTAGTAACAATAATATTAATGATAATAACTTTTAGTAGTAACAATACTAATAATGAAAATTCATATTAATAATATAAATGATAATAATTATAATAATAATAATACTTATTTTAGTAATAAAACGATAAGGATTATAATTTAAGTGATAATATTAGTAATAACATTAATAAGAATCATATTTGTAACTATAATCTTAATAATAATAAATGAAAATTTTCTATCATAATTCTTATATTAGTATCAATATTAATAATTATAATATTAATAATAATAACAATAATAATAATTCTAATGGTAATAATAATTATTATTATGATTTTCATAATGCTTAATAATAATAATAATAATAATAATAATAATAATAATAATAATAATAATAACACTAATACTTAATAATATTACTAATAATACTAAATAAGAATATTTGATAATGATAGTAATATTAGTTATAACAATTTTATTAATAATTATCATCACTATAATTGTAATATTAATAATAAATGATAAATAACAATATTAATAATTATAAAACTTATAATAATAATAATAATAATAGTAATAATAATAAAAATAATAATAATAATAATAATAATAATAATAATAATAATAATAATAATAATAATAATAATAATAATAATAATAGTTTTTGGTTTAGAAAACTACCTCTAAAAGCTTTCTTAAAAAAAATGACCCGAACTGGGCTCGAACCCGAGACCTCTCGTTAACACAAACATCCCGTTACCACCCTTTCGTCCCTTTATTTCTGAAATTATTCTTGAATTAAATCTATTTACTCAGTTCCTGTTTCTCTTCTTCTTCATTCGATTAATCTAGTCGACCAGAACCCATTCTAACTATCATTAATTATTTATTTAGTTTTAAGATTAGAATTTAATACAGAAGCAATCTAATGTGATTCGTTGTTTGACAAAATAAATTAAAACAATAATATTATTGCAGTATCTGCTGTTTTTAAAAAAGACGAAGAACACTAAAATCATATTTCGAATTCTAGGTTGTTTTAAACGAAAATTATAACATGAATTAAGTTTAAAATGTTTCCTGGAAACTCTATGACCCATCAATTAATCCTAATACATAAAAACAAACTCGAATTCTTCCATGAACAAAACTGCTGACTTTTGGAATTAAATCTTTGACTCCAAAATTAACATTCAAATTAAAGACTTGAAAGCTGAATTTTTATATGAAGCTCGTTCATAAGATTCCTAACATAATTGCATTTAAGGATTTTGAAATAAAATTCGAATTCGAGCTGTTGCTTATCACAGTCAGTAATATCATGAACTCAAAAGTTGATTTTGAATTTAGGGCTGTTTTAAATAAAGATTACTACATGGATTAGGTAGTAAATCATCCATAGAAACTTCTGTGATCATTAATTGATCAAGAAACATCAAAACAAGGTCGAATTTTACGATGAACACTTTGTTTGACTTTTTAGAAATTAACTTTGAATCGAAAATTTAATACATTTTGAAATTGATTAAGTAAAAGATTCCTAACAATACTGCATTAATACATTTTGAAATTGATTACAAAATTGAGCTATTTGAAAAATGGAAGTAAGAACAGAGTGGTCGACTGTTTTGCTTCAGTTTTTCTGTTAAAATCAAACAATTAAAATAAATGAAAGTAATAATTGAATATAGAAAAGTTGTATGATTCATTTAACACTAATGTGGATCGATTTATATAGGAATTGTGTGGCAATCATAATTATTCGGCCAGAGTTAAAAAGGACAGAAAATAAACTAAAAAACATAAAAAAAGAAAGGTATCTCTAACTGAATTTGTTTTGAATTGTAGATGGATCTCGACGTTTAACAATATCATAGACAGGAAACAAAATTTAGTATGACTTGATTGATACATGAACTGATTCCATTGATTTAATCGATCTATATATATTCGGTATAAATAATTAAGTAGATTAATATTAGTAATATTAATAATATTAATAATTATATAAATAAAAATAATAACTATTTATACTGATAATAGTAGTTATAAAGATAAAAATGATATTTCTTATGATAATAATAATATATTGTATTACTTTCTATTAATAATAATTATAAGAATAATAATGAAATTAATATTAATAATAATATTATTAAAAATGATAATATTGTTATTAGCAATAATGATAATCATAATAATACTATTAAATTGTATTATTTTTATAATAATAATAATAATAATAATAATAATAATAATAATAATAATAAATATATATAATGATAATAATGATTCTTAATGACAATACCGAATAATATTACTAGAAATAACAAGTTACACATTTCAAAATTTTTTATCTATATATTATATATTTTATATTATAATAACATTAATAATACAAATATTAATATTAGTATTACTGTCAATAATAAAATGAGTGTAATAATAATAATATTGATAGGACAATGGATTTAAACTTGTAATTACATTTATTAATAATTATATCATATATTATATGAATACATCAAGTGAATACTTAATATTTATTTATTTTATAAATGCTACAATATAATAAAAATCTTATATATATATATATATATATATATATATATATATATATATATATATATATATATATATATATATATATATATATATATATATATAAATTCATAATAATATCATATATCTATGTATATATATTTATTTTAATAATAACTTAATTATTTTGTTATTTTTCATTTTTAATTCTAATTGATTAAGGTATACTTTATTAATTCAAAATATTATATATACACTTATACTTATAAATATATATATATATATATATATATATATATATATATATATATATATATATATATATATATATATATATATATATATATATATATACATAATTATTTACACATAATTGTTCGTGAATCGTTAAAAATAGTCAAAGGTTAAATGAATCCATATAAACAGTTCAAAAATTTTGAGACTCAGTTTAATAGACTATGCTTTTCATGTCGAAATCATATAAAGATTAGGTTTAAATTTGGTCGGAAATTTCCGGATCGTCACAGTACCTACCCGTTAAAGAAATTTCGTCCCCGAAATTTGATCGAGATCGTCATGGCTAACAATAAGAATGTTTTCCTGATGAATATGAGCTAATAAATAGAGTTTTTTTACTGTTGAGTAATATGGATAAGATAATTCGATTACTCGTAGAGTACGAGTGAAGCTATCACAAAAGAATGAAATGAGTAAATGCATGTTCGTCTTAACCGGTGACGTAGTCATGGTTGATTTCTGAAATTCAAGGATTTAGAGAAAATCTTCGTAATAAGATTTGATTCTTCGATAATTAAGGAAATTAAGATCTTCTTTGGTTAAATGCAATAATCTGTTTTAATTGCTCTGTCGAATATCTCACTATAAATCCACCCACTTCATTTCCTTGTTTTCACACTCCCATATACTATACTTTCTTTCCCAATTCATATTTCTAAAACATTCGTCAATATACTACATTCGGTTCTAATTCTGGATATATTCCTGACCTTTGTATCTGTCATTCTTCTTTTTCATCTTTCACCAGAGGAATTTATTTTCTTCTATTATTACCTTGGGGTTATAGTGTTTTTAATTCTTCCGTGTCTTTACGTTGCAATACGTATTGATATACACGGTTTGTAATTGTTGTCAGGCTTTATATTTTCCTCTATATTTTGGAGTTCATACTTTTGTCGTCTCTTCTTGACTTTAAGTCAAGCGAATAATGGTCCAGAATTTGTAGGTATGGAGTTTCGGATCAACATGTCTAATGTTTTAAGATAGAACTATCAGGAAGATATGTTCTCGATATGTTTGGAGATTAGATAGAATGTAAGAGTCGTGTAACATGGTACATGATGACGTTATGGTCTGTGAATCATCACGTTCCATTGGAAACTCAGCATGACTTACTGTAATATAATCACGTTGATCAAGTGTCATTATATTATACTAACTCATGCTTCAGTTCCCAACAATACTTCAAAAACATTCAAATTTTAAATTCAAATTCTTCATAATTTAGAAACTAAAATAGTTTCATTTCTGATGTAACACTGATATCGTCAAGAGATAAATGATTTCAGCTAAGAATATTTATGAAAATATCTTCAGAAATATCGAGGGTATTTATAATGAAAGATACGATGATATCTTAGAATTCCTAAAATCAAAGGATGATGAGGAAGATTTGTCCGCAAAGGTTTAGAGTCCGAAGCAAGGTATTCGTTAATGACTTCAGCAGATATTGAATCATTTGGATGATTTGAAGGCAGGTTTAGTCTTTGTGATTTGTCCACAGCCTCCTTCATGGTTTGCTCAATCCGTTTTCCAGTATCAAAATTTTTGAGTTTCTTTCAGCATGCCATTCTTTATTATCAAACTTTTGACTATCAAGGCAGTCTTCAATTTTCACTGCTTCATCAGCTTTTTCAAAACTCAGAAAACTGATTCATAGGCTAAAGCGCTTTTCAAAAATTCAGAATTGAAGTTCGTAAATCCAGGAGATAGAAGTTATATATATATATATATATATATATATATATATATATATATATATATATATATATATATATATATATATATATATATATATATATATATATATATAATTGTTGTCGTAGAATTGCTGAGAAATTCGAGATTATCGATTAATGCCTCCCGGTATTTGGTATGGTAATTATCATTACAAGATGCCGATGAGTTCATGATAAGACTTCAATAGATAAATATAGTGATTTGTCGGAGAGATTTAAGCCAAGGAGCAACGAGGTTGCTGGTACTTCTGCTGGTAATATGGTGGAATATAAAAGGTTCCCCGGTAACAATAAAAGAGCACGCATATATATCAAGGTTATAATAAGGTTGTTTCGAACGAAAAGTCGAAGTTGACTTGCTAGAGCTGTGACAAAACTGGCTATCTCGAACAGAAGTTGCAAAGTTATTTTCGGTAATAATAACACTAAAGGAATTAGCACAGCTACGTGTTAAACGTTTACTCAGGTTTTGAGAGTTTTTCAGGTGCATAACTATATGCATAAATCTTTCCTTCCGTAGATGAAGTGCGATTGGTTCATCCTCTCGATTAAGATGTTTTCAAGAATCATGAAATGTTTGAACGCAGATTGTAATCGTCAAGATATAAATGAGGATGAAATCAAGTGGAAAACTTGAAGAAATGTTTAGTTTCATATGTTATAATCAATATTTTAATTCATTTTAATTATCCAATGTTAGTAGTCTACAGTTAGTAGTCCACAGTTAGTAGTTCAATAATTCATATATAGTTTAATATATAATATTCGAATTAATTAATACGTATCGTGACCCGTTGTATACATGTCTCAGACTCGATCACAACCCATGGTATATATATTATTTTAGAATCAACCTCGACCCATTATATGCTAACTCGAGCATTACCGCATATAGTGTCTTATGGGTTATTCAAAATAATATATATAGATGATGTCAATATGATATGTCAAAACATTGTATACGTGTCCCGACTTATCCGACGATATTTAAAGTGAGTAAAATAAATAACAAAAATTAAATGACGATAATTAAAATTGAGAGAATTAAAATTGCGATAAATAAATTACGATAAATAAAATGTAATAAGGAATTAACAATTAGCTAGGAACAGTTAGCTAGGATTTTGTTATCGTGGATTCTTAACAATATTTCTCATAGTTAATTTGTTTGTTTCTAACAAATTTTATTTTTTGTCCAATGTTTTCTTCATTATGCCACTTGTTGGATTTTGATAAATCAAAATCTAAATATGAAATTGAATGAAAATGGTTATTCTGTGGTGAACGGATTCGTATATCTGTGGATGTAAGTAGGATAGTAAATGACTGTTGAATCAGATTCGAAGAATGTACAGTGTAACTTATTAATGTGAAATCTAAATATTTCTCGGGTATTACTTACCCGTTAAAATATTTTCACCATTAACAATTTGTACAAAAGAATTTTAATTACAATCTTTATGAAAACATATATGCATATATATTTTCTTCAGATGTAATCATGGATTTAATGAGTCAATATGATATTAAACTCATTTAATTTACCATTGGAGCTAGAATACATAATCTCTAAAACATTAGAGATTACATAATCGCCTTGAAGAATGAAGATAAATGATGTAGAACGATATGAAGAATGAAAATAATTGATGTAGAACAAGATGTAGAACGAAGACTATGCTCGAGGTATAGATTGTGATGTTGAGGCGTGCGATGTTGAGGCTACTGGTGCTGGTGGTACTGTTGGTGCCGGTGATGTTTCTGAAGCTGATATGTTTTGCACCATGTTTTCCAAATTGATTACTCGAGCGAGAAGCTCGTTGACTTCTTCCATTACTCCAGGATGATTGTCGGTCAGGACGAGCGGATGAATAAGGTTTAGAATTTTTGATAGAATATAATCGTGACGAGCTACCCTAGAAATGAGGTTAAAAATGGTGTTTCGGATTGGTTCGCCGGTAAGTGCTTCAGGTACTTTGCCAAGTGTGCAGGTTGGTGGGTGGAAAGGATCGCCTTCTTCATGTCTCCATTGATTTAGTCGACTACGAACCCATCCCCATTTCATCCAAAATAGATGATGGCTAAGTGGTTGATCCATTTTGGTCACACTGCTTTCGGAGCTTGGGTGAATATCCGTGTCGGAATAACTGTCAGAATCCGAGGAACTCGAACTGGTTGAGGGATCCATATCGTACGATCAAATGAAGGATTTTTGATAAGAAATATATTATATGACGTAGATTAGTACCCTGCAATACATAATTTACATATGCATATATAATACTAAAATCCCATAAGTTACGGAGGAATCTACGGAAGCTGTCAGGTAAAGTTTAAAGTAATAGGTAAGCTAAGATATGAATTTGTCTGTACACTATCTATGCAATAAATGCAGGAAAATGTGTCTAGACTTAATGATAAGCATTTAATTTCCGACAAGAAATCATAAGCAAAACTTTTTGACATGCAGCTAAGGTCGAAGTCCAGACTCACTAATGCATCTTATCAACTATTAGTTAGACACACTAATGCAAGACCTGGTTTGCTAAGACCACTGCTTTGATACCACATATAACGACCCGTCTAAATCCATATGGACGATTACATGACATTTGGTTTCATTGCTAGGTATTTGACCTCTATATGTTATATTTTTCAAACATTACATTCGTTTTTAAAAGACAAACTTTCATCACATCGAAAGTTGATAACATGCATATCATTTCATAATATATCCAAACTATAAATGACCTAATCTGTCATTTACTTAATAATAATCTTTATTGAACTCAACGACTTGAATGCAACGTCTTTTGAAATATGCCATGAATGACTCCAAGTAATATCTTTAAAATGAGCAAATGCACAGTGGAAGATTTATTTAATACCTGAGAATAAACATGCTTTCAAGTGTTAACTAAAAGGTTGGTGAGTTCATTAGTTTATCATAAACATTCATTTCCATTATTTTAATAGACTACAAGATTTCCATTTCCATTTCTCATAAATATACATCTCATATCAGGCATTTCGGAAACTGCATAGAGATAAAAATCATTCATATAGTGAACGCTTGATAATCGAACTGACAGGATGCATATAGAATATCCCTCACATACAGGCATTTTGCAAACCGCATGCTATATACCAGCCATCGCAATCAGTATATATCATCGAAGTACTAAAACATTCGTAACCCGAATGGGACTTGCCAAGGTCCATAGATCTATTTTTAGGATTCGCGTCAATTAGGGGCCATTTTCCTAATTCTTAGGCTACCAAGCTAAAAGGGGTGATATTTGATTTCGATAATCCAACCATAGAATGTAGTTTCAATTACTTGTGTCTATTTCGTCAAACATTTATAAAACAGCGCATGTATTCTCAGTCCCAAAAATATATATTGTAAAAGCATTTAAAAAGGGAGTAATGAAACTCACGATATAATATTTTGTAGTAAAAATATTCATACGACGATACTGAACAATGCAGGGTTGGCCTCGGATTCACAAACCTATATCATTCATATATGTATTAAAACTTATTCTTATACTTGGATAAATATATATATATTATTATTAGTGATGTAATTGTTTTATTTATTAATTTATAAGTTTCATTATTTATTTATATATTTTCATTGTGTGCATAATAATATTAATATAGTTTAAGTTGCTTATATTAAATATATCTTTATATATAACCTTCAATTTTTTTATACTTATAATCTTAACCATGTCTTCTAAACTTTTATTATCATAATTAAAATTATTTTAATAATAATAATATGGATATTACTGATAATAATAAAAATGATAATTTTTAAGGAGACAAAAAGATAATTTTAGTAACAATAATATTAATGATAATAACTTTTAGTAGTAACAATACTAATAATGAAAATTCATATTAATAATATAAATGATAATATTTATAATAATAATAATAATAATAATACTTATTTTAATAATAAAACGATAAGGATTATAATTTTAGTGATAATATTAGTAATAACATTAATAAGAATCATATGTGTAACTATAATCTTAATAATAATAAATGAAAATTTTCTATCATAATTCTTATATTAGTAACAATATTAATAATTATAATATTAATAATAATAACAATAATAATAATTCTAATGGTAATAATAATAATTATTATGATTTTCATAATACTTAATAATAATAATACTAATAATAATAACACTAATACTTAATAATATTACTAATAATACTAAATAATAATATTTGATAATGATAGTAATATTAGTTATAACAATTTTATTAATAATTATCATCACTATAATTGTAATATTAATAATAAATGATAAATAACAATATTAATAATTATAAAACGAATAATAATAATAATAATAATAATAATAATAATAATAATAATAATAATAATAATAATAATAATAATAATAATAATAATAATAATAATAATAATAATAATAATAATAATAATAGTTTTGGTTTAGAAAACTACCTCCAAAAGATTTCTTAAAAAAAATGACCCGACCGGGCTGAAACCCGAGACCTCTCGTTAACACAAACATCCCTTTACCACCCTTCCGTCCCTTTATTTCTGAAATTATTCTCGAATTAAATCTATTTACCCAGTTCCTATTTCTCTTCTTCTTCATTCGATTAATCCAGTCGACCAGAACCCATTCTAACTATCATTAAATTATTTATTTAGTTTTAAGATTAGAATTTAATACATAAGCAATCTAATGGATTCGTTGTTTGACAAAATAAATTAAAACAATTATATTATTGCAGTATCTGCTATTTTAAAAAAAATGAAGAACACTAAAATCATATTTCGAATTCGAGGTTGTTTTAAACGAAAATTATAATATGAATTAAGTTTAAAATGGTTCCTTGAAACTCTATGACCCATCAATTAATCCTAATACATAAAAACAAACTCGAATTCTTCCACGAACAAAACTGATGACTTTTGGAATTAAATCTTTGACTCCAAAATTAACATTCAAATTAAAGACTTGAAAGCTGAATTTTTATATGAAGCTCGTTCTAAGATTCCTAACATAATTTCATTTAAGGATTTTGAAATAAAATTCGAATTCGAGCCGTTGCTTATCACAGTCAATAATATCATGAACTCAAAAGTTGATTTTGAATCTAGGGCTATTTTAAATAAAGATTACTACATGGATTAGGTAGTAAATCATCCATAGAAACTTCGGTGATCATTAATTGATCAAGAAACATAAAAACAAGGTCGAATTTTACGATGAACACTTTATTTGACTTTTTAGAAATTAACTTTGACTCGAAAATTTGAACTCGATAATTAAAATTGGGAATTGAAATTTTCCAGATAGTTTAAGTAAAATATTCTTAACAATACTGCATTAATACATTTTGAAATTGATTACGAAATCGAGCTGTTTGAAAAATAGAAGTAAGAACAGAGTGGTCGACTGTTTTGCTTCAGTTTTTCTGTTAAAATCAAACAATTAAAATAAATGAAAGTGATAATTGAATATGGAAAAGTTGTATGATTCATTTAACACTAATGTGGATCGATTTATATAAGAATTGTGTGGCAATCATAATTATTCGGCCAGAGTTAAAAAGGACAGAAAATAAACTAAAAATAAAATAAAAGAAGAAAGGTATCTCTAACTGAATTTGTTTTGAATTGTAGATGGATCACGACATTTAACAATATCACAGACAGGAAACAAAATTTAGTCGACTTGATTGATACGTGAACTGATTCCGTTGATTTAATCGATCTATATATATTCGGTATAAATAATTAAGTAGATTAGTATTAATAATATTAATAATTATATAAATAAAAATAATAACTATTTATACTGATAATAATAGTTATAAAAATAAAAATGATATTTCTTATGATAATAATAATATATTGTATTACTTCTATTAATAATAATAATTATAATAATAATAATGATATTAATATTAATAATAATATTATTAAAAATGATAATATTGTTATTAGAAATAATGATAATCATAATAATACTATTAAATTGTATTGTTTTTATAAGAATAATAATAATAATAATAATAGAAATAATAATAATAATAATAATAATAATAATAATAATAATAATAATAAATATATATATAATGATAATAATGAGTCTTAATGACAATACCTAATAATATTACTAGAAATAACAAGTTACACATTTCAAAATTTTTTATCTATATATTATATATTATAATAATATTAATAATACAAATATTAATATTAGTATTACTATCAATAATATAATGAGTGTAATAATAATAATAATAATATTGATATGACAATGGATTTAAACTTGTAATTACATTTATTAATAATTATATTATGTATTATATGAATACATCTAGTGAATACTTAATATTTATTTATTTTATAAATGCTACAATATAAAAAAATACTTATATATATATATATGTATATATATATATATATATATATATATATATATATATATATATATATAAGTATAAGTATATATATATATATTTTGATTTAATAAAGTATACCTTAATCAATTAGAATTAAAAATGAAAAATAACAAAATAATTAAGTTATTATTAAAATAAATATATATACATAGATATATGATATTATTATGAATTTATATATATATATATATATATATATATATATATATATATATACATAATTATTTACACACAATTATTCGTGAATTGTTGGAAATAGTCAAAGGTTAAATGAATCCATATAAATAGTTCAAAAATTTTGAGACTCAGCTTAATAGACTTTGCTTATCGTGTCGAAATCATATAAAGTTTAGGTTTAAATTTGGTCAGAAATTTCCGGGTTGTCACATGATGAATTAATTATGGTTGTAAGGGTGGCGAAGTGGTGTTGTTGCCGAAACCATAAAATGATGTATGTATATAAGTACACAAGGTCATGTAAGTTTAGTGCATGAATCCAATTCTTTCATTATTGTTTGATGTTGTATCAAATATCAATCGAGTTTGTATTGTAGTGATGATGATGTCGACATGTAACAAGAATCAGACGGGAAGGACAGAATTTTTCAATAAGGAGAAATAAAAATAATTAACAGATAGCAACGTTCAACTGATTTTGTTTAGATTATGAATTGGAGTCGATTGGTACAAATTAGCAGACAAGAAGAATTAATCAGGAAAATGAAAAAAATTAGATAGGGATGGCTAACAGAATCGTTTGCATTGTACTGAGATTAGAGACGGGAATCAATCCGTATAAGAGATGAAAAAAATGAAAAGCAGATAGAGACCCTAAACTAATTTTGGTTTATCTGTTGTCCTTTGATTCTCACAGACAAGAACAGGAGCAAGAAGTATAAGAAACTGATCTTGTTTGACAGCAGATATCGTGTAGTTATTTGTCTTTTTATTTTATATATAATTAATATTAATAATTAATAATTAGTAAATGTAAATATATTAATAATAATACTTTTATTGTTATTAATAATAATAATAATATTAATGACAAAGATAATGATATTTATTAATAAACATGTAAATAATGATATTAATAATAATATAAATGATATTAATTTATAACAATAAAAATGATATTAATAATATTAATAATGATAATAATAATAATAATATTGATATAACAAATTGCGCGTATCAAATCTCATATCTATATATTATATTTATAATATTAATAATAATAGTATTAATATTAATAATGAAAGTAATAATAATAACATTAATACAACAATTATATTTTAATTTGTGATTATTTACATATATATATATATATATATATATATATATATATATATATATATATATATATATATATATATATATATATATATATATATTATAAACTTCTTCATATAATATTTACAAATTATATTACAAAATTCATATAATAATTATGTATATATGTTGCATATATTAGCCTACAATTATTATTAATATATAAATATTCGTTATCAACTTCGTTAAGAGAAATAAAATCGGTATTTCTAAATAATGTATTCAAAGTTTTTAGAATGTGTAATTATATATTATTATTACGTAACAAGTTTTTATTGTATATCCTAAACCCTTTTTCATCTTTAATTCTAATAATTAAATTGTATAATATTTTGCTAATGTATTTCAAGTTATCATGTTAATATATATATATATCTACCCATATATTCATATACATATATCTATTTACGATTAATTGTTCGTGAATCGTCGGGAATAGTCAATGGTCAAATGGACTATATGAAATAATTCAAAATTTTTGAGACTTAACCTAACAGACTTTTCTTATCGTGTTAAAAATATTAAATCATATCGAGAGTTTGGTTTAAAATTAGTCGAAATTTTTCGGGTCATTACACAAAGTTGGGTCGATATTCAATTGCCTAACTTTGATGGATGAACTGGCTGATATACATGGTTTCAAGGGTGGCAAAATATTGTGGGATCAAAAGTGAGAATTTATAGGATTGTTGCAGTTGCGATTTGAATTCTCTGGAAGTTTCGAAATGCTTCCTTGTTCGATGCATCAAAGATGAAGAAGCAAGAGTTGTTTGATAATCCGAACGTATTCTCTTAATTGGATCACTAGTAGAGAAAAACAAAACATAAGTTGAAACGATTGTGCGATGACCCGTCCTAATCCACCTGGACGAAGTCTTCAACATTTGGTCCCATTGCGAGGTACTGACCTAAATATGTCACGAACGACTCCAAGTAATATCTCTAAAATGAGCAAATGTACAGCGGAAGATTTCTTTCAAACCTGAGAATAAACATGCTTAAAAGTGTCAACTAAAAGGTTGGTGAGTTCATTAGTTTATCATAACAATCATTTCAATATTATAATAGACCACAAGATTTCATTTTCATTTCAAAGTGCAGGTCTGCTCACTGCTATAAAATCCATTCATACGAATTGAACACCTGGTAACCGACATTAACAAAATGCATCTAGAATATCCTCAAAACAGAATCCTCCCGTCTGTATAAATAAAATCGAAGTACTAAAGCAGTTCAAATTCTCTGACTGGGGCTTGTTAGTGCCCATAGATCTATCTTTAAGATTCGCGTCAATTAGTGGACTGGTTCACTAATTCTTAGGTTACCAAGCTAAAAAGGGCGATATCCGGTATAATAATCTAATCGTAGAATGTAGTTTTAAATACTTGTGTCTATTTCGTAAAGCATTTATAAAATCAGCGCATGTATTCTCAGTCCCAAAAATATATATTGCAAAAGCATTTAAAAAGGGAGCAAATAAAACTCACGATACGATATTTTGTAGTAAAAATATGCATACGACGGAACTGAACAATGCAGGGTTGGCCTCAGATTCACGAACCTATATCATTTATATATATATATATATATATATATATATATATATATATATATATATATATATATATATATATATTAACACATATAATTGAAATTGAATAAATTTATATATTATTTGTTATTTTAGTAAATTATATGTTTCATTATTAACTTAATTAACTATTTTTATTCTATATACTTTAGATACATAATTAATATTTATTATATTAATATAGTTATGTTATATATATTTAAATATATTTTTATATAACAAGTATTTATTTGGTAAAATAATATTTGTAATAATAAATAAAGGTATATTTGATTATAATAATAATATTAATAATAATAATACTAATAATAATAATAATAGTAGTAGTAATAATAATAATAATAATAATAATAATAATAATAATAATAATAATAAAATAATAATAATAAGGTCACTAAATATAATACTAATAATAATAATAATGATAAAAATAATAATGATACTTATTTTATTAATACATAAAATGATAGTATTAATAATAATAATACTTATATTAATACTAATAATGATACGATAATAATAATAATAACAATAATAATAATAATAATAATAATAATAATAATAATAATAATGGTAATAGTAATACTACCTCAAAGAAATAGCCCTTTAAAAAAATGCTCAAGTCCGAGTTTGAACCCGCGACCTCCCGCTAACCCAATAATATCCTTAACCATTACTCCTCCTTGTATCTTTCTGATTTAACTAACTATTAAACTCTTTTAACCCGTTTTAGTCTGTTTCATTTTCTTCTTCTTCATCAAAATTCAATCGATCACGTTCATTGTTTTCATCATAAATTGTTACCATACATTAATGGATCCTCATCATCATTTACTAGTGTATTATGTCACCCAAATCATCATCCTCATAATTCAATTATTATTCAAACGTCGTCATCACCATTTATCATCTAATAAACTCCTCATCTTACCGTGTATCGTTTTCATTTTTATGTTTCCTCATCAACCAAACTTGCTACCATTTTCGTTTGTCATTAACTTGACTAACATAATCGATCGTTATCATCTTAAACTATCTTGTTATAATTTAAATACTTCCACAGCCCGTCAAACAATTTCATTAGCAATCCCGGTTCCTCGGCCCAATAACATACACAAATAAGGTCCAATGTTTCAAGTCATCCTAGAACTAAAATGGCCCAACATAATTCTCAGACCAAACACACTACCCCTATAGCCCAACAGAATTCTTACCCTCCCGATATTGTAATAGTATTCATGTGCTCGGTTCAATTTAACTGAGAAGACTTTATACGTGGGATTGAGTGGGGTTTGGATTTTGTTTGCATTAGACAAATTAACATCATAGCTGCTGTATGAATAAAAAAATAGTGGAGAAAGGTGGCTTTATTCTTGTACCTTTATCCACAAAAGTGTCGCCTGTGATGAATATATATAGACCAACAACAGATACCTCATCATAATCCATTACTCAAGTGGGTGTTGTAAAATAGAAACATAGAATAGAATAAGTATATAATATCGGATTCATCAATATCATCACTCATCATTATCTTTTCACAATAACCATAATAATTAACAGTTTTGTGGAGGTTCTTTACGACATAAGAGAAGAAAACAACAGCTAATAACTCGGTGATTTGTTAATCGAAGATAGGAGTAGAGGTCTAGGTGCGTTAGACACACGATGGTACAGTCAACCGAAGGTTTCAAACAATAGGTTAGTTTTTATTATTGGGTTGGTTTCGAACTGAATGGAAACAGAAACATAGTAGTTTGAAATTGTTGGTGAGGGTGGTTTGAGAGTGGTTTTACGAAGGAAGAACAAGAAATATCTTGGGTTTGGTTTGTTGGTTGTCTTCATTGTTCAAAGAAACAGAAAGGAAGAAAAAAATGGTTTCGATGGGTTGTAGCTAAGATGGAAGATAGAAAACTTACGCAGTAGTCTTCTTTGATTAATGGTGTTCGATGAAGGTGATGACGGTACACAACAGTAGTTCGAAGTAGCAGGTGATAAATTTTGATGGTTTTCGAACAACAATAGTAAACAATCGAGCATAAACAGTTGCATGTACGTGATAGGGTCCAATGGATTTAATGGTTGTCGATGATGGTGAATTTCTTCTGTCTACATAGTGAGAATGAAATAGAAACATAAGTAGGGTAGCAGTAGGTTGATGGGTTTCAATTGGTGTGATTTGATGAGGTTTTGGGTTGGATCTTCATGACAGAAAAACATAAGTAGAAGTAGTTAACGGTTGTTGGTGATTGTTGGTAACGGTTATGGTGATGATGTGTTATGGTATGTGTGTGTTTGTGAGTTTCATGGTGATGATCATTGTTGGGTTTAATCGGATAGTAACCGGATGAGATGACCCGTCCTAATTTATAAGGACGAATACAATAACATATGGATACATTGCGAGGTATTTGACCTCAATATGATACATTTTACAAACATTGCATTCGTTTTTAAAAAACAACTTTCATTACATCGAAAGTTGACAGGCATGCATAGCATTTCATAATATCCAAACTATAAATGACCTAATATGTCATTTACTTAATAATAATCTTTATTGAACTCAACGATTTGAATGCAACGTCTTTTCAAATATACCATGAATGACTCCAAGTAGTATCTTTAAATGAGCAAATGCACAGCGGAAGATTTCTTTAATACCTGAGAATAAACATGCTTTCAAGTATCAACCAAAAGGTTGGTGAATTCATTAGTTGATGATGTTGGAGTTGGGTACGAAATACTATTATTTTTATTACGAAATACGTTACAAATTACACAAGTTTTAATTATTTATTTACAGATGGGATATACCTAAACCTTGCTACAACACTATAGGCAGTGTACCTAATCGTAGAGCAGTATAGTTTTTAGTAAGTCCGGTTCGTTCCACAGGGAGACGACTTATTTTACACTATATTTTTTAAACAATTATATTTGTACAAAATATATTATATATATTAATAATATATAAAAGGGGGTTTACCGTTTAATGACCGGTTTGTCAATTTTATATTTTTTAAGTCACAATTAAAACCTAATGCAAAATATAAATGACGATAATTAAAGTAACGAAAATTAAAATGCGATAAGAAATAAAATAAAGGAATTATGCTTATTTAAACTTCCGTATTCATGATGTTTGACGTTTTGATTTTAATTTATTACCATGGGTTAATTGTCCTTTGTCCTGGATTATTCAATAAGTCCATCTGGTTTTGTCCATAATAGTCCATCGATCATAATTATAAAGTGCGAGGGTCTTCCCCAAATTAACCTTATACCCGAAGTCAAATATTCTAACTAATTGGGGATTCGAACTGTAACAAGGTCTTAATACTTTGTTTAATGAATACACCAGGTTATCGACTGTGTGTAATCCAAGGTTTCAATACTTTGTTAACAATTACACCAATTACCCTTGAATGTAATCCACCCCTGTTTTAATGAGTCCAGTAACTATTAATTCATCCCCGTGTCCGGTCAAATGAACAATAATTCGTATTTATAAATATCCCGCTCATCGCATCTAATCAAGTGTATGTGGTTATATACAACTATGTCAAATTGTAAATCTTTATATTAATCAAATATAAAGTCCATTAATAACCCATAGTCCCATTTCTACAAGTGTCGTTCTTTTGTCCAAACCCCAATTATGGTCCAAAGCCCAATAACCCCGTCTTTAATATTTAGTCTAACATCATGATTACTTCGACTTAAATAAGTATAATAATAACTTAGTTACGAGACATTAATTTAAAAAGGGAGAACATAGCTTACATTGATTATTTATCGCGTAGTGTTACACGGGCAGAACTTTGACTTCAAAACCCGTAAAATAACCGTTACATTACCTAAACTAACTAATATAAAACTAAACTAATTTATATTTTATATATATATATATATATATATATATATATATTACAGAGATAGAGAGTAATTGAATTGGTGTAGAGAACTCGGCAGAAGCTCGTGCCTTTTATAGGCAAATTCTAATTTTGGCTACTCCGTGATTGCGGAGTTTTGTAGGCAATTTGCTCCGCGAGTGCGGAGTTCCCTGGGCCAGCTCACCAACTTTTGGATTTTTACTTGTCGACATATTATAAATATTAATATAATATATAAATAATTTATATAATTATTTAAATATTATATGATATTTATGTGCATAGTTGACTCATAATTTTGGCTCCGTTGTTTCATACGTTTACTCCCGGTTTATGTCTCAGTTCCGGTTTTTCGAACGTCTTTTCGTATATTTTAATATCGTGTAATTTGCGTTCCGCGACTTGCGTTCTTGTCATTTTTAGACGTTTCTTATCAATAAATTGAACCACTTGGATTGTATCTTGTACATTTGAGCTTTTTGGACTTTTGCGTCTTCAAATCTTCGTTTTCGCCTTTTGTCTTCGCACTTATTTATTTAAACGAATATTACATAAAAATAGAACAATTGCAACTAAAAGCTTTACATATTGGAAGGATATTGCTACTAAATATATGTTCATTTGGAGCACTATCAAATATCCCCACACTTGAACGTTGTTTGTCCTCAAGCAATACAGAACTTGAAATTAAATCACACTTCACTCGAATCACTTTTTTTATTCTCACACTTTATACATCAGTGATTTTGATACGGCGGTATAAACAATGATAGTAACGATGTGGTTTACAGTCCCACATGACTATGAAAATTTAGATCCTTTAAGAAAATTGGATCTTTATGAAAACATTTGATCTTTTGAAAATTAATTCTAGCTTTTACCCTAGATAAGTTTTCTGATTTGACCCACCATTGGTGTTGCAAAATATATTTGTGGATCAATATTTTGGCTAAAAACTTTTAGGTTCGTGTAATCCACTGCTATCCCTGTATCGGAAAGCACACATCCAGTTTACTTGTTCCGTATATTACCTTTCGACAAACTACCGTCCGGTTGTAAAGGAAAACGATGAACAAGAAACTGTTAAGGCAATGTCTAATGACATGCATTTGTTCATGGTCTAAAACGTGTTGGATGCAGTTACTATCCTTTGTAGGAGCAATAGTATTGATCACCCTATGATTTTTCGGTCTGGCACAAGGTCCTGTCTCCGACCATGCTATGCAACCACCGTTCTTACGGTTGACACCCGATTTGGTTCAGGTGACCTAATGAATTCTGGTGAATTCTTAGGATTTTATATTCAATGGTAATGAACGCATTGAAAATAGGTTTTCAGAAAACAAATCGGTTTTAATTTGATCAAAATATTTTCCCGTTCAAGCTCGAGTTTAGATATCATCGAATTCCATGAGTTTGTAATTCTCAATCTTTAAGGTCAATCTCAAGGATTGAGTAATATCAGGCTTAAAAGCTTATTTTTAATCTTTTAGGAGATTATCCTTTTTGGGGGTCTGATTCATTAGTCTTATCAAGCTAATTTGCACGGCGCCCTCCTTATTTTACGAGACAGATCCTCTCATGGTTAGGATAAGTCTGACCACTTGGCGACCCTGTTTGATGCTGAGGTCCGTGGATTTCCTGCTGATTTTAGTGATGACTTTTCTAGATTTTTCGTCAACCTACAGCTGGTCTGGACGACAACTTCTTGACCTAAATCAAGAAGCGCGTGTCTTTTTAGGAAGACTTTACTTCCTTTTAATGATGGAATTGATTCATCGTGTAGATCCATCTCTCTTTCAAATATATTACAGTAAACCGGGTAAAACAGTTAATTTAGTCCAAAACAAACGCACGTGCAATAAACTTTACAGAAACATGTGATAGATAGTTTTTAATTGAATAACTTGGTACATTCTCCCCACACTTGTCTTTTTTCATGCGTCTTTTTATATCTTAATAAATAAATTCAAGCGTTTTAGTTGTTTCTCAATTTATGTCCTTTTCGAGGTAACGATAATTTCGGCATTAACACCTAGTTTTATCGTTCATAAATATGTATAAACATGATTTTGAATTCATTTAGTTGAAAATTTTTCAAATTTTCATAAAATTTAGAAAATAAACCAAGTACAAACTCGAGAGAATTTATAACCCTTCCCCACACTTGAGATCATGCAATGCCCTCATTTGCATGAAATCAGACTATAATTATAAATTCATGAGGGTGATTAGTGTAGAAAAGTGATTAAGAATACCCAGTTTGTAATTTCAAAGCTCGTCGAATGATAGATGGTGCACCTCATCGTTCATTCCTTCTTGTTTTATCACACATGTTTTTCTTCAAAAACGGCTGCTTTTCTAAACAGTTTACTAATATTTGAAAATGCGTCTTTTACCCTAATCGTGCATTTTTATTAATGAGTTATGCACTAACCCGAACCCCTAATTTAACGTTAAGTGGGGTTAGACTTCCCCACACTTAGCTGACGACATGTGAAGTCGGTAGAA
Organism: Rutidosis leptorrhynchoides; assembly: GCF_046630445.1. Classification (NCBI taxonomy): domain Eukaryota; kingdom Viridiplantae; phylum Streptophyta; class Magnoliopsida; order Asterales; family Asteraceae; genus Rutidosis; species Rutidosis leptorrhynchoides. Next base: position 371,091,550 of record NC_092334.1, on the reverse strand, counting down.
TAAGTTTCAAGAATCAAAATAGTGAGCCAGTTATTTACATCTCGGGTGGTGTATAATATATCAATGGGTTTAAAGTTTAGACCCACCCGATCGTCACTACTTAATTCTTTTCTAAGTGTAGCTTTTAGTAAATGGATATGTCTCTTTTCTGGTTCTTGGTCAAATGGATCGATATACACTAACATACATATTATAGGGTGGACAATTCCTAACATTTCCTTCCGTTCATTCTCGGGATCAAAGGTTTCACCTCTATTACCCAATTGGGTGAAATCTGAGGTGTCATTATCTATTACAGCTCGTAGTTCATCTTCGGTAGATGACTCGTCTATTGAGAATATTGGGTTGGAAGGTTGTGGAATAGTGAATTTCGAGATCGAAGTAGATTCTTCTTCATTAACGGTACTTATCGGTCCCACCATTTTGGTCTCGGGGGTAAAATTTTCAACGTTATCATTTTCCCAAGAGTACCAATTTGTCACCCTTACTCCTTCTTCATCCATTGATGGATCGATGATTTCGTCAGTAGAGGCTAATGTGTCGATATGTTGTGAAATTGGTAAAACTGAATAAAAAGTATCATCGGGATAATTGGTGATTTCGGAGCTCTCGAATTCAACAAAATTCGATGATATGAGGTTTTCTTGCACAATACTCCTCATATCAACAGGTGTGTAATCTGATAGAGTTTCAGCTTGCCTATTTACAAACTCTCTCATTTGTTCATTTTGAGCATCAAGTTCTTCGAGTTTGATTTTCATATAATCTAAAGAATTTTCAGACACATAATTTTCCTCGTCCTCTGGTTGTTGAGTTTGGATATATTCTTGAGAATAATCCCAATTTGAATTGTATTCTTCATAATCATTCCATTCAGGTTCCATGGGTGGGTAATTTTCCATAGGAACATAATAATAACATTCCCATGTTGAATGATAATCTCCACAGATTTCACAACCAGTTATTGTTTCGTCATTCGTGATCCAAGATTGACCGAACGAATTTTTATCAACATCCGTTTGAGAGTATTGATTTCGTATGTCATAAAGAGTTTCCAAAATATTTTCGAGATTTTCCATACTACACTTATTACCAAATTTTAGCTACAATGTGGTGCATTTACTAATTATCCTATTAGTTATAAACTAAAAATTATATAAGTTATCAAATTAATAGACTTTTCTGCTTTTGCCCACGTTTTGAATAGCCAATAGATGCAGCAGGTAGCCAGGACCCTTTAAATCGGAAGCCCACAACTCGCCACTAACAAATCCAACTATTACTACGAACCAGAAAATTTTGGATGTCTATCAATTTAACCACTTAAAATAATTTTTCGTTGAAATTTAAAGAAAATAAAGAAAATTCTAGGTCCTAAAAACTAGAGCATCGAAATGAAAAAGAAAAAGCGCGTCGAAAAACAAGAAGTCGAAAAAAATAAGCGTCGAAAAATAAAAGTCGAAAAATAATAATAAAGTAGCGCGTCGAAACTTAAGAGGTACTAAAATTTATAAACAACGTCGCAAAATTCTAAAGCACCTAAATCTTAATCTAAAGAAAAAGTACTTAAGGGATTTTACGGCAAAGCCTAAAAATCTAGAAATATAAAATAACTACGGCAAAATAATAATCTTAAAACTAATTACGAACGATAAATATATAAATGATGAATTAATGATTAAAAAGATACGAAATATAGAAATAAAACTTAAAGTTATAAAAATACTTAAAGTTATAAAAATACAAATTTTTAAAAAAAATATTATTTTTATATTATGATTTTATAAAAGTATTAATTTATATAATTAATAATAATGAAAACACTTAATATTACAAATAAAATTAAAACTAAACTAAATATATTAATTAACTAAAACCCTAATTAGGTTAAATATTATTAATAATAAAATTATTAACCCTAATCTGTAATTAATGCGTACTAGGTTTGCTGCCAGAGCAGGCTCCGCGAGTGCGGATGTCTGCTACCCAAAAACTCCGCGAGTGCGGAGGATGCAGATTCAAATTACGCAGGTTCAAATTTTTTTTTTACTTTTTTACTTTTAATTTTTTTTAAATTTTATATTGTTTTTCTAATAATATATTTATACAAATATATATTAAAAATATAGCGTTTCGCCGAGTCCCCGGCAGCGGCGCCAAAAACTTGATGATGTTGGAGCGGGGTACGAAATACTATTATTTTTATTACGAAATACGTTACAAATTACACAAGTTTTAATTATTTATTTACAGATGGGATATACCTAAACCTTGCTACAACACTATAGGCAGTGTACCTAATCGTAGAGTAGTATAGTTTTTAGTAAGTTCGGTTTGTTCCACAGGGAGACGACTTATTTTACACTATATTTTTTAAACAATTATATTTGTACAAAATATATTATATATATTAATAATATATAAAAGGGGGTTTACCGTTTAATGACCGGTTTGTCGATTTTATATTTTAAGTCACAATTAAAACCTAATGTAAAATATAAATGACGATAATTAAAGTAGCGAAAATTAAAATGCGATAAGAAATAAAATAAAGGAATTATGCTTATTTAAACTTCCGTAATCATGATGTTTGACGTTTTGATTTTAATTTATTACCATGGGTTAATTGTCCTTTGTCCTGGATTATTCGATAAGTCCATCTGGTTTTATCCATAATAGTCCATCGATCATAATTATAAAGTGCGAGGGTCTTCGCCAAATTAACCTTACACCCGAAGTCAAATATTCCAACTAATTGGGGATTCGAACTGTAACAAGGTCTTAATACTTTGTTTAATGAATACACCAGGTTATCGACTGTGTGTAATCCAAGGTTTTAATACTTTGTTAACAATTACACCAATTACCCTTGAATGTAATCCACCCCTGTTTTAATGAGTCCAGTGACTATTAATTCATCCCCGTGTTCAGTCAAATGAACAATAATTCGTATTTATAAATATCCCGCTCATCGTATCCGATCGAGCGTATGTGGTTATATACAACTATGTCAAATTGTAAATCTCTATATTAATCAAATATAAAGTACATTAATAACCCATAGTCCTATTTCCACAAGTGTCGTTCTTTTGTCCAAACCCCAATTATGGTCCAAAGCCCAATAACCCCGTCTTTAATATTTAGTCCAACATCATGATTACTTCGACTTAAATAAGTATAATAATAACTTAGTTACGAGACATTAATTTAAAAAGGGAGAACATAGCCTACATTGATTATTTATCGTGTAGTGTTACACGGGCAGAACTTCGACTTCAAAACCCGTAAAATAACCGTTACATTACCTAAACTAACTAATATAAAACTAAACTAATTTATATTATATATATATATATATATATATATATATATATATATATATATATATATATATATATATATATATATATATATACAGAGATAGAGAGTAATTGAATTGGTGTAGAGAACTCGGCAGAAGCTCGTGCCTTTTATAGGCAAATTTTGATTTTGGCTGCTCCGTGAGTGCGGAGTTTTGTAGGAAATTTGCTCCGCGAGTGCGGAGTTCCCTGGGCCAGCTCACCAACTTTTGGATTTTTACTTGTCGACATATTATAAATATAAATATAATATATAAATAATTTATATAATTATTTAAATATTATATTATATTTATGTGCATAGTTGGCTCATAATTTTGGCTCCGTTGTTTCGTACGTTTACGCCCGGTTTATGTCTCAGTTCCGGTTTTTCGAACGTCTTTTAGTATATTTTAATATCGTGTAATTTGCGTTCCGCGACTTGCGTTCTTGTCATTTTAGACGTTTCTTATCAATAAATTGAACCACTTGGATTGTATCTTGTACATTTGAGCTTTTTGGACGTTTGCATCTTCAAATCTTCGTTTTCGCCTTTTGTCTTCGCACTTATTTATTTAAACGAATATTACATAAAAATAGAACAATTGCAACTAAAAGCTTTATATATTGGAAGGATATTGCTACTAAATATATGTTCATTAGGAGCACTATCATTAGTTTATCATAATCATTCATTTTTATCATTTTAAAAGACCACAAGATTTCCAGATATTTAATTGTACACGTAACCCGAGTACAAAAATAATATGCGTAACCCGCGAATTAAAAATCATTCATATGGTGAACGCTTGATAACCGAACTAACAGGATGCATATAGAATATCTCCATCATTCCGAGACTCTCATCGGATATGATAATCGAAGTACTAAAGCATTCATAACTCGAATGGGACGTGTCAAGGTCCATAGATCTATCTTTAGGATTCACGTCAATTAGGGGCCATTTCCCTAATTCTTAGGCTACCAAGCTAAAAAGGGTCATATTCGATTTCGATAATCCAACCATAGAATGTAGTTTCGATTACTTGTGTCTATTTCGTAAAACATTTATAAAAGCAGCGCATGTATTCTCAGTCCCAAAAATATATATTGCAAAAGCATTTAAAAAGAGTGAAAATGAAACTCACTATACTGTATTTAGTAGTAAAAATACATATGACGTCATTGAACAAGTGCAAGGTTGGTCTCGGATTCACGAACCTATATTAAGTCAATAACTGCCTAACAATTTAGGTCAGGTCATAGTGTATTAAAATCCTAATGCTCGAGATTATCATGCAAAAGTCAATAAAAGTCAACTTGTCACAAAATGACTTCCAAAATCTATACATGTTTATTATATAACTTAAATGTAGTCGTTTTATATATTTACATATATTTATCAGATTTTATTAGAGTAAATAATACAAGTCATTTATTAATAAATAAAAATTTATATTAAAATCTATATATGATAGAAATATACTTTTATATATCTTAAGTAGTAAAATTTATAAAGTTCACTTAATATCATAAAATATAGTGGTATGTATTATTAATGTAATTATATTACGTGTGGTAAAAATATCTTTGTATCACATATTTATTTGATAAAATAATATTGATAATAATAATAATGAACAAAAGTTGCATTATTTTGTAATAATAATAATATTAATTATTTTAATAATAGTAATGATAATAATAATAACAATAATAATAATAACATTATTTATGTTTATTAATGATAATAATAATTTTAATAATATATAATATTATTATAAGCATATTAATGATAACAACAGTGATAATAATATTATTGTTATTAATAATACTAATATTATTCATAAAACGATAATTTTAATGAATACATTTTCTAAGAATGATAATCTTAATAATAACACTTTTTAATATTATCGATAATAATAATAATAATTATTTTATTAATAATACTAAAATGATAATAATAATGAAATCGATATTTTTCTCTTAAATCAATATCTTACAATATTTTAATTTCATCATGATACTCATACTCATTATTTTCTAATTGATTTCTTTAATAGCTTTTAGTTCTCTTTATATCGCATTCATAATAATGATAATAATATTATTCATAATAGTTAGATGATACTAATATTAGTTTTTATGATAATGATCTAATACGTATTATAATAATATTAATGATAATACTAATACTTATAATAATAATAATAATAATAATAATAATAATAATAATAATAATAATAATAATAATAATAATAATGATAATAATAATAATAATAATAATAATAATAATAATAATAATAATAATAATAATAATAATAATAATAATAATAATAATAATAGTAATAATAATGATAATGTTAATAATAATAATAATCTTAATGATAATAACGGTAGTAATACTAATAACAATGACAATTTTTAATAATAATACTTATAATGATAATGATAATAATAATAATAATAATAATAATAATAATAATAATAATAATAATAATAATAATAATAATAATAATAATTAGATAATAATAACGGCGATAATAATAATAATCGTTTTTAGTAATAATACTAAAATTAATGATAATTCAATTGGTTATATCTTTTAATCCGTTCATTGAAACTATACGCTTTCTAAATGAAAAGTTATTAATTTTTCGCCACCTTTCCAACGACATGCATATCATATACCTTATCTCAGTAGCATATGTATCAAACTCATGATTCATCAAAATTATCTAACGACTAAATTAAACATACATGCATGCATAATCATATCTACTCAAGCACTAGTCAGGGATACACTATTAATATATAAAAGATAAGATATGAATGCTCACGTATCAATATTGTGATTCAATATTGCAGGAAAATACGTAGACGCGACGGAGATGATAAACACTAGATTGACCTCACGAGCATACCCCCGAACAATACCCATAACTTCCATAGCTATAACCCATAATTTCCTTAGCTCTATCCCGCTTGAAAACCCATTTTGAAAATAACTCGCTCATGACCTCGTCGTAATATTTTATGTATAATAATAATACTAATGATACTCCTAATTATAAGATTAATAATAATATTAATCTTAATAATAATAATAATAATAATAATAATAATAATAATAATAATAATAATAATAATAATAATAATAATAATAATAATAATAATAAAAATAATAAAAAAAATAAAAATAATAATAATAATAATAATAATAATAATATATAGAGAGATATATGCGAGAGAGATAGATGAATGATTTCAGAAGCAGAAAAACGATCGAGCTTTATACACCTCTCCTGACTCCCACTGCCATGTGATCGCATGGGTCAGGGGTGCAATGGCCATGCGATCGCATGGTCTAGCTGGACTGCACTACTCGTTTTGTTTTCATTCTGCCGACGGTTTATATAATAATATATATATAATATATTTAATTTACATAATTAATTATATATTATTTTAAATTCACTTGCATAGTTGACTTGTAATTTTCATTCCGATGACTCGTACGTTGTCACTCAACTTATGTCCCATTCCGGTTTCTCGAACGCATTTTTGTACGATTAGAAAACTTGTATTTTATATCTCGCGACACGTACCTTTTATTAATAAGTAGACTTAAGCATCGATAGACTATATTACCCAAAGTATAACCTTTACATTTGAGTGTTGTGGTCATTTGCTTCTATAAAACATTGTCTTGTTATTTACTAATATATATATATATATATATATATATATATATATATATATATATATATATATATATATATATATATATATATATAAGTATTATTTTAAATCGACACGTCTTATAACTAAATTAATATTATATTTTATCACATTGTAAAATATATATGTTTTCATTTAGAAATATAAATTAGTACGTATAATATGTAATTGAAATATTTAATTAATAATATAATATTTAGTTTTTCAAAACTAATTATATTTCAAAGATCATTATATATAATCGTTTACATAATAGAACTCACTATGTCGTATCACGTTTACGTTTTTGAAACACTATATACATATATTTATAATTTATAATTTATAATATAAAGCTTTAATTAATATTCCTCTAACTCTATATAATTACTTTACCTTTATAAATAACAGGTTTTAATAATTCAGTTCTTGAAATCAGTTTTATACGTTTGAAACTAAATCAGTTAATATTATAAAGTTTAGTTTTCTAAAACTATTTATATTCAAAATCATTTTATTAAAAAATTTTAATAATAAAAATTGTTATATCATAAAATTTGAAAAAGTAAAATCACATATAGAGTAATACAGGTTTTATATTTTTAAATTATAGTTTATTCATGCATCGTAAGGTTAAATCTAATGGAAAATCAGATATATAAAATCATCTTAATGTAATATGTCAAATGAGTTTATCTTGTTGACAACCATTATCTCAATTATTTACTTTACATGATTTCACTTTTGCATTAAATATTATGAAAGCTTATATAATTATCTTATCACAAGGAAATCATTGTAAAGCATGCATCGAAACTTAAGCAGGAACCTTCACTAACTTTTGTCTAGTTCTCATTAATTGACACTTTTGTTCTTTCATGTAAATCACTTTACCAATTTTTCGAATATTGTTAAAAAGAACAGATTTCTTAAATCAAAGTGGACCTTACTACAGAGATCCGTAATCATATCACATTGTATCTGATGATTCAATCATTTGATATTATCTTTTTAATTTTCGTCGATAAACATATATTGAAACTAATACGTTTATGTAAAGTATTATTCATTAAATACTTTGTTAACGTTTTCAAGTCATATAATAATTTCATAACTTATTTTCATATCAATCAAATCGTTAAATGTTTTATTAATATTTCTCAATTTAACAATCACACATATGTATATATTTATACATATCAATTTACACATAATTGTTCGTGAATTATCGAGAGCAGTCGAAGGGTAAATGAATACATGAACACAGTTCAAAGTTTTTGAGATTTCAACATTACAGACTTTGCTTATCGTGTCAGAAACATTAAATCATTTAAAGATTAATATTAAATTTGATCGGAAATTTCCGGGTTGTCACACCGGATATAGTGAAAAGATCGATCATAGTTATTGTGATGAATGTTGAAAATTGTTGAGGGTGATTGAGTAGATCAAACAACAACCAAAATATAGAATTCGATTAACACTTGTAGTAATAGTTTTTATTTTTGAATAATGGAAAACATGATTGATGAAGATGTAGTTTGTCTAACAACTTGTGGGTGTAAAATAAAATAAAATATCACAACTCGATGTCTCTCTACATATGCATATGGATAGCCAAGTTGTTGATATACTAATAATAAAATAATAATAGTAATTAGAACATGTAATTAAAATAGAATATAAAAATATTAGCAGCCACCTTTCTTGTAGTTTTCCTACCGACACTTATACCCAAACAGGTATTTCGTGTTTTGTTGTTAAACAGTGACGGGTAAAAGTCTAAATAAAAGAAATCCTATATTTTTAAATTAAATACACTTATTTATTTCGGTCTTTTTAGTGTGTAAAACAAATCTTAAAATGTGGACCTGTACTTAGAGTTCAATCCTAAATAAAATTTACGGAGTTTTAAAACTCAATCTATGATGTTTAAATTTATTTTTAGTAAACTCAAATTTGATATTAAGCACCGACATTTATTTTTAACTTCTCATATGTTCGTTTTATTTTTTTTAATTTGTTTAATATTAATCATAAAATTTTGACAGAGCTCAATCCCAAATACAAATTTTAAAATTAATCAAATAGATTCTAAATATATTTTTAATAAAGCTAAAATTTATATAACTTATTTTCGAATCACCATTTATTTTAAAATCATCTAAGTTTGAACTTAACTTGTTTAAATAACCATCAAATGATGAACGAGTGCTTCTATCGTTTACTAAATAAATTCGAAACTATATTTATATATTCAATATACCTTATTTATATATATAGATATGTTTTAAATAATAATTATTATATATCATTTTATTTTAAATAGTTAATTCTAATGTAATATATTTCAAATTATTATTTACATATATTTAAATATATACGTATCTATTTACAAGTAATTGTTCGTGAATCGTCAGGAACAGTCGAAGGTCAAATGAATTTATGCAACAGTTCAAAATTTTCGAGACTCAACCTAACAGACTTTTCTTATCGTGTCAAAGATATTAAATCGTATCGAGAGTTTGAAAAATAAGTCAAAATTTTCCGGGTCGTCACAGTACTTACCCGTTAAATAAATTTCATCCCAAAATTTGATCGTGGTCATCATGGCTAACAATAAGAATGTTTTCATGATGAATACGAGTTGATAAATAGAGTTTTATCTTCATTGAGTAATATAGATAAAACGATTCGGTTACTTGAAGCGTATGAGTGAAGCTATTACAAAAGATTGAGATAGAGATTTAACTTTTGACGTAGTTAGGGTTGAATTTACAGAATATTTCCGTAATCTATATAAGATCTGATTAAAGAAATTATGATCCTCTTTAATTAAATGCGGTAACCTGCCTCGATTGTTATGTTGGATATTTCACTATAAATTTACTTCTTCTGTTCCAATATTTTCACCATTCCTATACTTTCTTTCTTAAATCATACTTCCAAAAGATCTGTTAATATGCTCAATCCCGTTCTTATCCTTGATATTTTTCTGACTATTGCTTCTTTCATTTTTCTTTTTCATTTACCACCGAAGGAATCTATTTACTTCTACTACTACCTTGGGGTTATAATGTTTTTCATTCTCCCGTGTCTTTATATTGCTATACGCATTGATATACACGATTTGTAATTTCAGTGCTGTTATCGGGCTTTATATTTTTCCTTATATTTCGGAGTTTCATGCTTTTGTTTCTTCTTCCCGACTTTAAGTTAAGCGAATAATGGTCCAGAATTCGTAGGTATGAAGTTCCGAATGATCATAATATATTAAGCAGAAAGGAAAGGTAATTGCACAATTTGATTTGTTAAATTATCAGAATTCAAGGAAAAATAGAAATACTAAGAAAATATTTTCTCAATATGTTTAGAAGTTAAGTAAAATGAAAGAGTTATGTAACATGGTATATGATGACGGTATAGTCTGTGGATCATCATATTCCATTAGAAATTCAGCATGACTTACTGTAATATAATTACATTGGTCGGGCGTCATTATATTATACTAACTCATGCTTCAACTCCCAACACTTTTCCATAAATCATTCATAATTTAAACTCAAATTTTATAAAAGGATAGAAAATAAAACGGTTTCTTTTATGATGTAACACAGATAGCACGAAGAGATAGATAATTTCAGACAAGAATATTTATGAATATATCTTCAGAAATATCGAAGATATTTATGACGATATTTTGAAATTTCTAAGATCGAAGGTTGATGAAGAAAATCCTTCTGCAAGGATTTAGAATAAATAATGAGCAAGATATTCGCTAAAGAGTTTATCAGATACAGAATCATCTGGATTCATTAAATACAGGTGGTGATTTGTTGTCACGACCCGAAAATTTTTGACCAAATTTAAACTTTAATATTTATATGTATTCGACATGATAAGCAAAGCCTGTAATGTTAAGTCTCAAAAATTTTGAACTGTTTCATATATTCAATTGACCTTCGACTGTTCTCGACGATTCACGAACAACTATTTGTAAATAGATACATACATACATACATATATATATATATATATATATATATATATATATATATATATATATATATATACATGAATGTTAATTGTAGATATGTTTATTTGAAAATATATATATATATATATATATATATATATATATATATATATATATATATATATATATATTTAGTTCTATAATAAAACCTGATATTAGAATGTATTTATATATACATTTAGTATATGGAAAATAACTGATTTCGAGCCTAATTAATAAATGTCAGTAACACTCGGTTGACGTTTCGTTAGTTTTAATATAGATGTAATACATGTTCATGAAAGATTAAAATAAAAGATGGAGTGTAAATTGATTACGAAGATTTTAGGTTTGATAAAAATATTCTTACCTCTTTAAGTTTAAATATTAGTACTCCGTACATATAAATTGGAACAGAAAATAAATAATTATCGAACCTTTTTGATCAGGTTTCAAACAGTTAATGAGTGAAATAATTAAATATACTTAATCTAAAAATTTGGGATTTTTAGGAGCACTTTTATATTTTAATTGTTTAGCAATGGACACGATATGATACTCCGTGTACAAGTGTCGACAGATATTTATGGCTGCTAAGTGATGTCCACGCGTTTCAATTCAATTATGAATTAGGAGTTACTATTTTGCACTATATACTTTTTGATTAAAATTTATCAACTGCATCTTAAATATCTATATATATATACATAGATTATATATATACATAAAACGTGCAATTGGTTACACATACCAATCAATCAACTATATGATTCAATTAGGATTACTGTGCACTTTTTGAATTCATTCATCAACCACATATTCTTATTCTTCTATATATACATGGCATAGATATATACATATAGGATAGATATGTGTAAACCATTGTCACCTTCACCACTCCATAACCACCACCCTAAATGAATCACCACTCGACCACTGTTGAACCCTACAACCACTACCGTCGCCCACCCTTCTTTCTTCTCTCTCTATTACTCTCTCTCTTAAAGATATTCGAAACCACCAACACCCTCGAATGTCTAGTGTTAACAACCTTTTACGATTAAGCCATCACCACTTGTTTCTCCTGGCAACACCACGGACCACTAGAGTCACCACCACCGGAGCATCTCTTTTAATTGCCACCACAACCCTATGTCCACTCTCTCTCTCTCTCATCCTCTCTTTCACTACTTATTTTCTGTTTCAAATCAATGCAAACCAATGATCCATTTGATCACTCCTGTTTCTGTTTTTCTGGACCGATCAAGCATGAAGACACCATGGTTTCATGTTACTACTGTGATCGGATAAGTAAGCTGTTATAGTGGCTTTTACTGTTTCTGTTAAACCGACACCCAAAGACAAACGAGTAGGTGATTACTCAACTACTTTTTCTGTTGAGTATTTTATTATCGTCTTGCTAGTGGTGGGCCGAAGGAAAACCTTCATCCACTCAATTCTGATTTAGTTAAACTTAATTTGGTAGACACCTATCTATATGATTAAACTATGGAAAATGACGTGAGATGAAGAGGTATCCAAGAATACATGACGGGCCATCTAAATCAACCTAAAACAATTGGTCTTGGTGGACCTTTGAGTGATAAGTTGGGCTCTTGATGTTAAGTGGACTACTACCGCTACTATTCTTGGCCTGATTACCGAACCGGGCTGCTATTTTTTTACGCATCTCTGTTTCGGGTTGACAAACCATCGCATACCGTCTAGTTGGTGCTAGTCGGTTTATATTGCTTGTCTATCGTTTACATCGAGGGTATAATATTTTCTTTATCCAAGCTTTCACTTTAAACGATAATGACGATGATGTTGAGATGGAAGTAACTTAAGATTTGGGTTTGGGTGAGAGTTGTTAGTGAACCGAAAGTGTGAAGGGTTTCTAATTTTTGGATCTTAATTTATCAAAAAGCTCAACTGTTCGGTTTTTGGGCTAACCATTATATTGGGTCGTGATTCAAATTGATATCTATTGGGCTTGTCTTGGTTAGTGAGTTGGACTTTAGGAGTTGAACTCATTGTTTCAAACACTTGATCCACTTTAGATCTAGGATAATTTGATATAGATAACGGGTTATGAGGAAGAAAAAGTTGATCATAATGGACGTAATAATTCATGGTAATATCAAGATAATGGTGTTTACAATTTACATGTGATGATTAACGAGTATGATAATGAGATGATGACTATTAGAAAAGATAATGATAATTATGTACATAAAATAATAACGGGTGTATGATGATGATGATAACTAGCGAGCGATGTTGATGAGTTGATGATGTTGATGATGTTGATCGAGATTACATTATGATTATGAGTAGAATTTGGTTGTATTGGTGTTGTTAAGAAAATAATAACGTTGATGATAAAAGATAACAATAAAATTATGATAATAATAATGATATGGTTACATGATGATAATGGTGTAACAATAATAAAGGATATTGACGATGAGATTAAAATGGTTATTTAGTTTTAACTCGGGATTAAAATGGAATATAGTAAACGGAGCAATGGTTAAGGATGTTATCGGGTTAGCGGGACGTCGCGGGTTCAAACCCGGACTTGGGCAATATTTCTAGGGCTACTTCCTTAAGGTAGTTATTTATCTATTTATTATTATTATTATTATTATTGTTATTATTATTATTATTAGTATTATTAAAATTATTATTAATAATAACATTAATATTATTATTAGTATCATTTTTATTAAAAACTATTATTTATATTAAAAGTATTATTTTTACTATTAATATTATTATTATTAGAGAAATTATCATTTTTATCAAAATTATTATTATTACTATCCTTATTATTATTTTGACATTAATATTATTATTTTTACATTATCAATATCATTATCATAATAACCATTATTATTATTATTATTGTAAAATAAAACAACTTTTATTTATTATCATTATCAATATTATTTTATCAAATAACTATTAGTTATATAAAACTATATTTATTATACATAACATAATTATATTAATACTTTTATAATTAATAAGGTTATTAATGAAAAACCTAATTAAAATAACAATTAAATCTCTAATAATATATAAATTTGTTCGATTACCATATTATGTGTTAATATATATATATATATATATATATATATATATATATATATATATATATATATATATATATATATATATATAAATGATATAGGTTCGTCAATCCGAAGCCAACCCTATACTTGTTCAATGTCGTCATATGTATTTTTACTACAAAATACAGTATGGTGAGTTTCATTTGCTCCCTTTTTAATTGCTTTTGCAATATATATTTTTGGGCTGAGAATACATGCGCTGTTTTATAAATGTTTTACGAAGTAGGCACAAGTACTAAAACTAATTCTATGTGGGTTTAAACCAGAAATATACCCTTAGCTTGGTAACATTAAACTACTTGTCTATGTACGGTAGGCGAGAATCCTAAAGAGAGATCTATTGGGCCTGACAAACCCCATCCTGACTATGGGATGCTTTAGTACTTCGAAGTTATATTAAACACACCTGATCTGGTATACTTTATAGGGTAAAACATGAACGTTAAGGCTTGTTACCGGGTGCCTACAACTTATAGAGTACTTTTATACACTTGCGAGTGTACATATATTTATAAACGGAAATCTTGTGGTCTATTAATATATTGAAATGATTGTTATGATAAATCTATGAACTCACCAACCTTTTGGTTGACACTTTTAAGCATGTTTATTCTCAGGTATGAATGAAGTCTTCCGCTGTGCATTTACTCATTCTAAAGATATTACTTGGAGTCATTCATGGCATATTTAGGACAGTACCTCGCAATGGGACCAAATGTTGATGACTTCATCCAGGAGGATTAGGACGGTTCATCACAGGTGGTATCAGAGCGGTGGCCTTAGTGAACCAGGTCTTGCATTAGTGTGTCTAACTGATAGTTGTTTAGATGCATTAATGGTTCTGGACTTCGACCGTGTCTGCACGTCAAAAGTTTTGCTTATCATTTCGTGTTGAAAATTTTCTGCTTATCATTATTAGGGAATCACTTGCTTATCACTTAAGTCTAGACACGTCTTATTGCATATAGTGCATCGATAGTGTAAAGGCAAAATTCATATCTTAGCATATCTGTTACTATAGATCTTTCCTGACAGCTTCCGTAGATTCCTCCGTAACATATGAGATTTTATTATTATATATGCATATGTAAATTATGTATTGCAGGGTACTAATCTACATCCTGTAATCTATTTCTTATCAAAAATCCTTCATCTGATCGTACGAGATGAATCCCTCAACCAGTTCGAATTCCTCGGATTCCGACAGCTATTCCGATATGGATATCCACCTGAACTCCGAAAGCATGCGTCACTAGAATGAATCAACCAATCATTTATCCCTAATTCATCTGATGGGTTCGTAGCCTTCTCAATCATTGGAGACAAGAAGAGGGTGATCCCTTCCATCCACCACATTGCCCTCTTGGCGAAGAACCTGAAGCACTTACCGGCGAACCTGTCTGAAAAACCATTTTCTCTCTCATTTCCAGAGTATCTCGTCACGATTATATACTACATCAAATTCTAGATTTTATTTATCCACTTGTCCGAACTGATAATCATCCCGGTGTAATAGAAGAAGTCAACAAACTTCGTGCTCGAGTAATCAATTTGGAGAATATAGTGCAAAATTTACCAGCTTCAGCAACATCACCGGCATCAACAGTACCATCAAGAACAGCACCAGTACCATCAACAAAGCATGCCTCAACATCTCATCCTGTACCTCGAGCATAATCATCGTTCTACGTATCATTCAATCTACTTTATCTTCGTTCTACATATCGTTCTACATTGATTATCTTCTCTCGACATGGCGATTATGTAATTTCTAAAGTTTTAGAGATTATGTAATCTAGTTCTAATGATAAATCAAATGAGTTTAATATCTTATTGACTCATTAAATCCACGAGTACATCTGAAGAAAAAATATGTGTATATATGTTTTCATAAAGGTTGTAATTAAAAATTCCTTTGTACAAACTGTTAATGGTGAAAATATTTTAACGGGTAGGTAATACCCTAGAAATATTTAGATTTCACATTAATAAGTTACACTGTACATTCTTCGAATCTGATTTAACCGTCATTTACTATCCTACTTACATCCACAGATATACGAATCCGTTCACCACAGAATAACCATTTTTCATTCAATTTCATATAGGATTTTGATATCTCAGAATCCAACAAGTGGCATAATGAAGAAAACATTGGACAAAATAAAATTTGTTAGAAACAAATAAATTAATTATAAAGAATTTTGTTAAGAATCCACGCTAACTGTTCCTAGCTAACTGGTTACATTTTATTTATCGCAATTTAATTATCGCAATTTATATTCTCGCAATTTTATTTACTGTCATTTAAATACTGTTATTTATTTTACGTACTTTACATATCGTCGGATAAATCGGGACACATGTACACAATACGTAGGATTAATTCTGAGACAATAAGTTGTACACGGGTCATGATACGTATTTATTAATTCGAATATCAGGGTCATCCTAACACAATAAGTATACAATACGTTTTGATAAATCCTAAGACAATACGTACACAATACGTCTTAGTTAATTCTAAGACAATACGTCAACAATACGTCTCTGGGTTGATGCAAAGACAATACGTATACAATACGTCGTGGGATAATTCTAAGATTATATATATATATAAATCGATTATTAGACTATCAACATTGGACAATTAAAAATGAATTAAAATATTGATTATAACATATGAAACTAAACAATTCTTCAAGTTTGCCACTTGATTTCATCTTAAACCTAATTTGAATCTTGACGATTCCAATCCATGTTCAAATCTTTCATGATTCTTGAAAACACCTCGATCGAGAGGATGAACCAGCCGCACTTCATCTACAGAAGGAAAGATTTATGCATATAGTTATACACCTGAAAAACTCTCGGAAACTGAGTAAACGTTTAACACATAGCTGTGCTAATTCCTTCAGTGTTATTATTACCCAAAATAACTTTGTAGTTCTTCTTCAAAGTAGCAAATTTTGTCACAGCTCCAGCAAGTCAACTTCGACATTTTAGTCGGACTAACCTTATTATAACCTTGATATATACGTTGTCTTTTTGCCTTCGTTACCGGAAAATCTTTTATATCCCACCATATTACCATCAGCGTTTAATCATCTAAAAACACAATTCTCCTGAAACCACCTCGGTTTGATAACCGATGACCCAGATCCGTTAACTTTGAAAATGCCAACGAAGCAGCATGTTGTAGATGGTCTTAATGGCCAAAAGTTTGATGATATAGAAAGGAGTGTTAGGAACGCTCGATAGAAAATTTGGTACTGAAAAACAGATTGAGCGAACTATGAAGGAGACCAAGGACAAATACAAGGACCAAACCCTACATTCAAAGAATCCGGGTAATCCTAGATCTGATGAATGCTTTAGACAATATCATGCTCCGAAGCCATGTTAAAATCTTGCATAAAATTTTTCCTTACAAATTTTCGAACTTAGAAATTCCAAAATATCATCATAAATATCTTCGATATTTCTGAGGATATTTTCATAAATATTCTTGTCCGAAATTATCTACCTCTTCGTGCTTTCTGTATTCCATTATATTGGAGAATTCTGTAAAATCTAAGTATAAATAATGAATGAATTCTGGAGAAGTGTAGGGAATTGAAGCATGAGTTAGTATAATATGATGGCGCTTGGCCAACGTGATTATATTACAGTAAGTCATGCTGAGTTTCTAATGGAGCGTGATGATTCACAGATCATACCCTCATCATGTGCCATGTTATTACATTTTCTTTCTGTAATATTTCCATGATATGCTTAATATATATATATATATATATATATATATATATATATATATATATATATATATATATATATATATATATATATATATATATATATATATATATATATATATATATATATATATATATTAAGCATATCATGGAAATATTTCCTTGATATTTCTGTTCCCTCGTAATTCCAACAAATTGTTAATAAATCGTGCTATTACATTTTCTTTCTGATTAGAATATTTTCTTTAAATTCCATGAATTCCGAAAATCAACCATGACTATGTCATAAGTTAAGACGAACCTTAATTTTTTTCATTTCGCTCTTTTGCGATAGCTTCACTCGTACTCCTCGAGTAATCGAATCGTTTTATCTATATTAATCAAAAATGATAAAACCCTATTTTGTCAACTCCTAATCGTCATGAAAACATTCTTATTGTTAGCTATGACGACCACGATCAAATTTCGGGATGAAATTTCTTTAACGGGTAGGTACTGTCACGACCCGGAAATTTTTGACCAAATTTAAACTTTAATATTTATATGTATTTGACATGATAAGCAAAGCCTGTAATGTCAAGTCTCAAAAATTTTGAACTGTTTCATATATTCAATTGACCTTCGACTGTTCTCGACGATTCACGAACAACTATTTGTAAATAGATACATACATACATATATACATACATACATATACATACATATATATATATATATATATATATATATATATATATATATATATATATATATATATATATATATATATATATATATATATATATATATATATATATATATATATATACATGAATGTTAATTGTAGATATGTTTATTTGAAAATATATATATATATATATATATATATATATATATATATATATATATATATATATATATAGTTCTATAATAAAACCTGATATTAGAATGTATTTATATATACATTTAGTATATGGAAAATAACTGATTTCGAGCCTAATTAATAAATGTCAGTAACACTCGGTTGATGTTTCGTTAGTTTTAATATAGATGTAATACATGTTCATGAAAGATTAAAATAAAAGATGGAGTGTAAATTGATTACGAAGATTTTAGGTTTGATAAAAATATTCTTACCTCTTTAAGTTTAAATATTAGTACTCCGTACATATAAATTGGAACAGAAAATAAATAATTATCGAACCTTTTTGATCAGGTTTCAAACAGTTAATGAGTGAAATAATTAAATATACTTAATCTAAAAATTTGGGATTTTTAGGAGCACTTTTATATTTTAACTGTTTAGCAATGGACACGATATGATACTCCGTGTACAAGTGTCGACAGATATTTATGGCTGCTAAGCGATGTCCACGCGTTTCAATTCAATTATGAATTAGGAGTTTCTATTTTGCACTATATACTTTTTGATTAAAATTCATCAACTGCATCTTAAATATCTATATATATATATATATATATATATATATATATATATATATATATATATATATATATATATATATATATACATAGATTATATATATACATAAAACGTGCAATTGGTTACACATACCAATCAATCAACTATATGATTCAATTAGGATTACTGTGCACTTTTTGAATTCATTCATCAACCACATATTCTTATTCTTCTATATATACATGGCATAGATATATACATATAGGATAGATATGTGTAAACCATTGTTACCTTCACCACTCCATCACCACCACCCTAAATGAATCACCACTCGACCACTGTTGAATCCTACAACCACTACCGTCGCCCACTCTTCTTTCTTCTCTCTCTCTTAAAGATATTCAAAACCACCAACACCCTCGCATGTCTAGTGTTAACAACCTTTTACGATTAAGCCATCACCACTTGTTTCTCCTGGCAACACCACGGACCACTAGAGTCACCACCACCGGAGCATCTCTTTTAATCGCCACCACAACCCTATGTCCACTCTCTCTCTCTCTCTCTCATCCTCTCTTTCACTACTTATTTTCTGTTTCAAATCAATGCAAACCAATGATCCATTTGATCACTCCTGTTTCTGTTTTTCTGGACCGATCAAGCATGAAGACACCATGGTTTCATGTTACTACTGTGATCGGATAAGTAAGCTGTTATAGTGGCTTTTACTGTTTCTGTTAAACCGACACCCAAAGACAAACGAGTAGGTGATTACTCAACTACTTTTGCTGTTGAGTATATTATTATCGTGTTGCTAGTGGTGGGCCGAAGGAAAACCTTCATCCACTCAATTCTGTTTTAGTTAAACTTAATTTGGTAGACACCTATCTATATGATTAAACTATGGAAAATGACGTGAGATGAAGAGGTATCCAAGAATACATGACGGGCCATCTAAATCAAACTAAAACAATTGGTCTTGGTGGACCTTTGAGTGATAAGTTGGGCTCTTGATGTTAAGTGGACTACTACCGCTACTATTCTTGGCCTGATTACCGAACCGGGCTGCTATTTTTTACGCATCTCTGTTTTGGGTTGACAAACCATCGCATACCGTCTAGTTGGTGCTAGTCGGTTTATATTGCTTGTCTATCGTTTACATCGAGGTTATAATATTTTCTTTATCCAAGCTTTCACTTTAAACGATAATGACGATGATGTTGAGATGGAAGCAACGTAAGATTTGGGTTTGGGTGAGAGTTGTTAGTGAACCGAAAGTGTGAAGGGTTTCTAATTTTTGGATCTTAATTTATCAAAAAGCTCAACTGTTCGGTTTTTGGGCTAACCATTATATTGGGTCGTGATTCAAATTGATATCTATTGGGCTTGTCTTGGTTAGTGAGTTGGACTTTAGGAGTTGAACTCATTGTTTCAAACACTTGATCCACTTTAGATCTAGGATAATTCGATATAGATAACGGGTTATGAGGAAGAAAAAGTTGATCATAATGGACGTAATAATTCATGGTAATATCAAGATAATGGTGTTTACAATTTACATGTGATGATTAACGAGTATGATAATGAGATGATGACTATTAGAAAAGATAATGATAATTATGTACATAAAATAATAACGGGTGTATGATGATGATGATAACTAGCGAGCGATGTTGATGAGTTGATGATGTTGATCGAGATTACATTATGATTATGAGTAGAATTTGGTTGTATTGGTGTTGTTAAGAAAATAATAACGTTGATGATAAAAGATAACAATAAAATTATGATAATAATAATGATATGGTTACATGATGATAATGGTGTAACAATAATAAAGGATATTGACGATGAGGTTAAAATGGTTATTTAGTTTTAACTCGGGATTAAAATGGAATATAGTAAATGGAGCAATGGTTAAGGATGTTATCGGGTTAGCGGGACGTCTCGGGTTCAAACCCGGACTTGGGCAATATTTATAGGGCTACTTCCTTAAGGTAGTTATTTATCTATTTATTATTATTATTATTATTGTTATTATTATTATTATTAGTATTATTAAAATTATTATTAATAATAACATTAATATTATTATTAGTATCATTTTTATTAAAAACTATTATTTATATTAAAAGTATTATTTTTACTATTAATATTATCATTATTAGAGAAATTATCATTTTTATCAAAATTATTATTATTACTATCCTTATTATTATTTTGACATTAATATTATTATTTTTACATTATCAATATCATTATCATAATAACCATTATTATTATTATTATTATTATTATTATTATTATTGTAAAATAAAACAACTTTTATTTATTATCATTATCAATATTATTTTATCAAATAACTATTAGTTATATAAAACTATATTTATTATACATAACATAATTATATTAATACTTTTATAATTAATAAGGTTATTAATGAAAAACCTAATTAAAATAACAATTAAATCTCTAATAATATATAAATTTGTTCGATTACCATATTATGTGTTAATATATATATATATATATATATATATATATATATATATATATATATATATATAAATGATATAGGTTCGTCAATCCGAAACCAACCCTATACTTGTTCAATGTCGTCATATGTATTTTTACTACAAAATACAGTATGGTGAGTTTCATTTGCTCCCTTTTTAATTGCTTTTGCAATATATATTTTTGGGCTGAGAATACATGCGCTGTTTTATAAATGTTTTACGAAGTAGGCACAAGTACTAAAACTAATTCTATGTGGGTTTAAACCAGAAATATACCCTTAGCTTGGTAACATTAAACTACTTGTCTATGTACGGTAGGCGAGAATCCTAAAGATAGATCTATTGGGCCTAACAAACCCCATCCTGACTATGGGATGCTTTAGTACTTCGAAGTTATATTAAACACACCTGATCTGGTGTACTTTATAGGGTAAAACATGAATGTTAAGGCTTGTTACCGGGTGCCTACAACTTATAGAGTACTTTTATACACTTGCGAGTGTACATATATTTATAAACGGAAATCTTGTGGTCTATTAATATATTGAAATGATTGTTATGATAAACCTATGAACTCACCAACCTTTTGGTTGACACTTTTAAGCATGTTTATTCTCAGGTATGAATGAAGTCTTCCGCTGTGCATTTACTCATTCTAAAGATATTACTTGGAGTCATTCATGGCATATTTAGGACAGTACCTCGCAATGGGACCAAATGTTAATGACTTCATCCAAACCTCCTTCATAGTTTTTCATAATCCGCTTTCCAGTATCAATTTTCTATTGAGTGTTTCCAACACTCTATTCTTTATTGTAACGACCCGGAAATTTCAGACCAAATTTAAACCCTAATCTCTATATGTCTCTGACACGATAAGCAAAAACCCTAGTGTTGACTCTAGAAAGTTTGAAATCTATATTTGGATAATCAATTACCCTTTGACCACGCCTGACGATTCACGAACAATTGTGTATAACATGTATGTAAATATATATAAATATAAAAATAAGTATAGATAATGAATTAACAAAATACAATTTAATCATTAGGATTAATTATGAAAAATAATATGCAGGTTAATGAAGTGATTATATAGATGTATAAATAAATAGTTATTATGATATGTAAATGAGTATATATATAAAAGGAGTATAAATGTTATATGATTAATAATATTTAGTGTTAAAGTTAATCGCATGATAATATATTGATAATGTTATTACTTTTATAGTAAAATTATTAATAATAATATCATATTGTTATATATATATATATATATATATATATATATATATATATATATAACATCCAATTTGATATATACATGTATTATTAATATTGTTGATATTATTAATATAATGGTTGTTATTATTATTATTATTGTTAGTTTCATTTTAGTTAATAAAATTAATAGTAAATACTAATGTCTATGTTATAAATTTATTATGTTTCTAATATATATATACATAGTATTATTTATTGATGCAGATGCAAATCTGATATAAATACATACAAATATAAATATATATACAAGATAGATTTGTTTTAAAAAAAAATATATATATAATAATAAATAATAATAATACGTGTATATGCAAATAATATTACAAATAATTACGTTTGGTTAAATATCACAATCCAAAATATTCTCTTGTCTATAAAACGGATTTTTAACACAGATATATCCAAAAACATTAGCTGGCAATCGATATCAGTTTCCAAATTTTTTTGTTTGTTTTACTCTGATGCTTTATTTCGACTGTCTACGGGAATTATATATATAACTCGACGAATTCATGTGTTAAGGATTCATTCAGTCAATTACTACTCTTATTAATCACAAACAACTTTTACAATTAGTTGCTAATTGAAATCTAATACTGGAAAATTGATGAACTCAAGTCCGTTCCCTGTTACATGTATATTTTATGGAATTTTTGAATTTTCAACAGATTTTAAAATCTATAAATGCAATCGTGTTTGAATACTTCTTCTAAAACTATCTGCAAAGTTTCATAGTTCAACTGCTTGTTCTTCACTAAAATTCGAGTACGTTTTTGGGTTTCAAGTTAAAATAAATATCCAGGAAGTTTACATGAACGATTTTGAACCATTTTCGTGTTATAATCGAAGTCTAAAACATCTTTAATCTCAAAATCAGTATAGGAGTTATTAAGTGATACGAACAGCGAATTTTTTCTATTTCTATATTTTTTTTTTCTGTTTTCTGTTAAACACCACAAATAAATCGTGTCTGAATCGTTTATAAGTACTAAAGCAAACAATTAGTAGCTTGTTACCAAGTTACGAATTTCCTGTCGACATGAAAAACTTGATGAAGAAGAAGGGCCACATTAAAACGGGTTAAAGGATTTAATACATGAACTAAAATTGAATATGCAAGTCGGATCAGATGGTTAGTTTCGGTGTCGGGTACCGAAGGGTCGCGGGTTCGAATCCCTGCCTTGACAGTTTAATTCTTTTTAAACATTTAAAGGTAGATCTCTTTTTTTTATGTATATTATCATTATTATTTTTATTATTGTTATTATTATTATTATTATTATTATTATTATTATTATTATTATTATTATTATTATTGTAATTATTAACACTATCATTACTACTATTATTATTATTATTGTTATTATTTTTATTATTATTATTATTATCAATAAAAATGGTTTTATTATTGTCATTATCATTATAGATATTATTATTATTATAATTATTATTATTAATATTACATTATTATTATTATTATTATTATTATTATTATTATTATTATTATTATTATTATTATTATTATTATTATTATTATTATTATTATTATTATTATTATTATTATTATTATTATTATTATTATTACTAGTATTACTTTATATAGCAAATTAAAGATTTACAATATATGTATAATTATAGGTACAAATATTAATATACAAAGTAAATATATATAAACTTTAAAATAACAAATAAATTACTAACTTAAATAAATAATATATATATATATATATATAAACTAGTTTGATAATTATTACATGTTCTTTATGTGTGTTAATATATATATGCATAATATAGGTTCGTGAATCCGAGGCCAACCTTATACTTAATCAATGATGTTATATGTATTTTTACTACAAAATACATTAGGTGAGTATATAGTCCCTTTTTAAACTTTAAATATTTTGGGCTGAGAATACATGCGCTGTTTTTATAAATGATTTACGTTATGGACACAAGTGACTAAAATTACGTTCTACATGGGTTTGAATCAAAAATCCCCTAGCTTGGTAACTTTAACTATTGGTTTATGAACTGGTAGGCGCGAATCCTAAAGATAGATCTATCGGGTTTTACACCCCCACCCAGATGTTGTTCTAGTCACTACTAAACTAGAAGAACGGGTGTTTAGTACTTCGAGGTTAACGGAACGCACTTGATTCGGTGCACATATTATTATAACTCAGGGGTACACACTCTTGTTAAGGCTAGTTACCGGGTGCCCACTACTTAGAATGCTTTTCATACACTTGCGAGTGTATTATATTTTTTTATACATGAAATCTTGTGGTCCATAGTTATAACGCTGCTAGCATCAAACCTATATATCTCACCAACTTTATGTTGACTTTTTAAAACATGTTATTCTCAGGTATGAATTAAGTCTTCCGCTGTGTATTTGCTCATGTTAAAGATATTATTTGGAGTCGATCATCGCAATGGGACCAACTGTTGAAGACTTCGTCCGGGAGGATTAGGACCGGTCCTTTCAGTTGGTATCAGAGCGTTGGTCTTAGTGAACCAGGCTTTGCATTAGTGTGTCTGACTAGTAGTTGTTAGGATACATTAGTGAGTCTGGACTTTGACCGTGTCTGCCTGTCAAAAGTTTTGCTTATCATTCTAGTCGGAAATCATCTGCTTATCATCCCTAGGGAATTTCCTGCTTATCATTCATAAGTCTAGACACGTCTTACTGCATTTAGTGCATCGATAGTGTATAGACGAAACTCATATCTTAGCGTATCTGTTACTGTAGAATAGCCTGTCATATGCCGTAAATTCCTCTGTAGTTTACGAAACCTTTGGTATTATAGATATTATATACAGCCAGAATATCATCCGATATCCGAAAATCATTTCACGTCGAAGATCTCTTTCATCCACCAAATTGCCCTTTTCAATCTGAAGCGCTTACTGGCGAACCTGTTCGAGAAACCATTTTCTCTCCCCTTTTTTCAAGTATCCCATCACGATTACATACTATCCCATAGTTCGAATCTTATTCATTCACTCGCTTCAACCGTCAATCATTCCGTAGTACTAGAAGAAGTTAACGAACTACGCGCTCGTGTGACGACTTTGGAGAACCTGGTGCGAAGGTTACGAATACCAGCAGCAGCACCAGCAGCATAATCAGTATCACCATTATCGACGTCGACAGTACCCTTATCATCTCTAAACCATAACCGCGCCGTAACTCTCAATATCACAATCTGTACCTCGAATATCAACATTACACGCCTCAATATCACCATCTGTACTTCAAGTATGAACTTCGTTCTACACATCGATTTACATCAGCTATCTTCGCTTTACGTATCATTCTATCTCATTTTTCCTCGTTCGACATGGTGAATATGTAATTTCTAAAGTTTTAGAGATTATGTAATCTAGTATTAACGGTAAATCAGATGAGTTTTTGACTCATTAAATCCATGATTACATCCAATGAAAATATATATGCAAGTATATTTTCGTAAAGATTGTAATTAAAAATTCTTTTGTACAAACTGTTAATGATGAAAATATTTTAACGGGTGGGTAGTACCCGAGGAATATTTAGAATTCACATTAATAAGTTACACTGTACATTCTTCGAATCTGATTCAACGATCATTTACTATCCTACTTACAACTACCGATATACGTATCCGTTCACCACAGAATAACCATTTCTATTCAAATTTCATATTTGGATTTTGACCTATCAGAATCCAACAAGTGGCATAACGAAGAAAACATTGGACCAAAAATAAAAAATGTTAGAAACAAACGAATTAATTAATTGGAATTGTGATAGGATTTCACGCTAACTGTTCCGGCTAACTGTTCCCAGCTAACTGATTAACATTTAATTTATTGCAATTTACATTCTCGCAATTTTATTTATCGTCATTTAATTTCTGTTATTTACTTTTACGCACTTTAAATAACGGGACACGTATGCAAGGTTTCGACATATCATATTTACCCATCTATATATATATTTCGGAACAACCGTAGACACTCTATATGTGAAGGTGGGAGTTGGCTATACAGGGTCGGAGTTGATTCCAAAATATATATATACTTTGAGTTGTGATCGACACCGAGACCGGTACACGGGTCACGATACGTATTATTTAATTCGAATATTATATATTAAATCATTGAACCATCGGACTATTAGACTGCTAACTTTGGACAATTAAAATGAAATAAATTAAAATATTGATTATAACATATGAAACTAAATAATTCTTCAAGCTTGCCACTTGATTTCATCTTAAACCTCATTTGTATCTCGACAATTACAATGCGTGTTCAAATCTTTCATGATTCTTGAAAACCCCTCAATCGAGAGGATGAACCAACCGCGTTTCATCTACGGAAGAAAAGACTTATGCTCCTGTAAGACTCTCGGAGACTAAGTCAACGTTTAACACGCAGCAGTGTTAATTTCTTTAGTGTTATTATTACCCAAAATAATTTTGCAATCCCTTTCCAAATTAGCCAATTTTGTCACAGCTCCAGCAAGTTAACTTCGACTTCTCAGAAAGGTTAGTTTCGATATATATATACACGTTATTCTTTTGCTGTCGTTACCGGAGAATCTTTTATATTCCATCATCAGCGCTTAACCATCTAAAAACACAATTCTCCTGAAACCACCTCAGTTTAATAACCGATGACTCAGATCCGTTAACTTTGAGGATGCTGACGAAGCAGCATGTTGTAGATGGTCTTAATAGCCAAAAGTTGATAATAAAGAACGGAGTATTGGAAACACTCAATAGAAAATTTAGTACCAAAAAGCGGATTATGCGAAACTATGAAGTAAGCCGTGGACAAATCACAAAGAATAAGTTTGACTTCAAAGAATTTAAAAGATTCGGTGCCTGCTGAAATCCTTAGTACATACCCTACTCCTTACTCTAAAACCTTTGCTGACACTATTCTTCATCATCATCCTCCGGCATTAGAAGTTCCAAGATATTATCATATCTTTCATTATAAATATCCTCAATGTTTCTGAAGATATTTTTATAACTATTCTTATCGGAAATCATCTATCTTCTCGCGCTATCTGTATCACATCATAAAAGAAACTGTGTTAGTTTCTAAATTCTGAAACCTTCGAATTTAAAATATGAATGTTTTGAAGTAGTGTTAGGAACTGATGCATGAATTAGTATAATATAATGAAACTTGATCAACTTCATTATATTACAGTAAGTCATGTTAAGTTTCTAATGGAATGTGATGATTCACAGTACCATCATCATGTGCCATGTTACACGGCTCTAACATTCTATCTAATCTCTAAACATGTCAGGAAAATAGTTCTTGATGATTCGGTCTTTTCCAGGATACTCTTGTAATTTGACAATCAAAATCGTTCCATTACCATTTCTTTCTTAGAACATTAGCTATGCTCATTCCAAATTTCATACCTACGAATTCAGGATCATTGCTCGCTTGACCCAAGGACGGGAAGAAGAAACGAAGGGACAAAGCTCCAAAATAGAAATTGAAGTATAAATCACAAATGATTTACCGCATTAAATCAAAGGAGATCATGTTTCCTAAATCGCCGAAGAACCAAATCTTATTACGAAAGATTTTCTTTAAATCTCGTAAATTTCAGAAATCAATCATAACCACGTCATCAGTTAAAACGATACCATATTACTCATTTCACTCTTTTGTGATAGCTTCACTCGTACGCTTCACATGATTGAAATGTTTTATCTATATCTATCAATAATGATAAAACTCCGTTATTATCTCATATTCGTCATGAAAACATTCCTATTGTTATTTATGACAACCTCTACCAAATTTCGGGGACGAAATTTCTTTAACGGGTGGGTACTGTAACGACCCGGAAATTTCCGACCAAATTTAAACCCTAATCTCTATATGTCTCTGACACGATAAGCAAAAACCCTAGTGTTGACTCTAGAAAGTTTGAAATCTATATTTGGATAATCAATTACCCTTTGACCACGCCTGACGATTCACGAACAATTGTGTATAACATGTATGTAAATATATATAAATATAAAAATAAGTATAGATAATGAATTAACAAAATACAATTTAATCATTAGGATTAATTATGAAAAATAATATGCAGGTTAATGAAGTGATTATATAGATGTATAAATAAATAGTTATTATGATATGTAAATGAGTATATATATAAAAGGAGTATAAATGTTATATGATTAATAATATTTAGTGTTAAAGTTAATCGCATGATAATATATTGATAATGTTATTACTTTTATAGTAAAATTATTAATAATAATATCATATTGTTATATATATATATATATATATATATATATATATATATATATATATATATATATATATATATATATATATATATATATAACATCCAATTTGATATATACATGTATTATTAATATTGTTGATATTATTAATATAATGGTTGTTATTATTATTATTATTGTTAGTTTCATTTTAGTTAATAAAATTAATAGTAAATACTAATGTCTATGTTATAAATTTATTATGTTTCTAATATATATATACATAGTATTATTTATTGATGCAGATGCAAATCTGATATAAATACATACAAATATAAATATATATACATGATAGATTTTTTTAAAAAAAAATATATATATAATAATAAATAATAATAATAATACGTGTATATGCAAATAATATTACAAATAATTACGTTTGGTTAAATATCACAATCCAAAATATTCTCTTGTCTATAAAACAGATTTTTAACACAGATATATCCAAAAACATTAGCTAGCAATCGATATCAGTTTCCAAATTTTTTTGTTTGTTTTACTCCGATGCTTTATTTCGACTGTCTACGGGAATTATATATATAACTCGACGAATTCATGTGTTAAGGATTCATTCAGTCAATTACTACTCTTATTAATCACAAACAACTTTTACAATTAGTTGCTAATTGAAATCTAATACTAGAAAATTGATGAACTCAAGTCCGTTCCCTGTTACATGTATATTTTATGGAATTTTCGAATTTTCAACAGATTTTAAAATCTATAAATGCAATCGTGTTTGAATACTTCTTCTAAAACTATCTGCAAAGTTTCATAGTTCAAATCATTCTATCGAGATCGAATTTTCGAAGTCAAATTTTAATTTCAAAAGTCAACTGCTTGTTCTTCACTAAAATTCGAGTACGTTTTTGGGTTTCAAGTTAAAATAAATATCCAGGAAGTTTACATGAACGATTTTGAACCATTTTCGTGTTATAATCGAAGTCTAAAACATCTTTAATCTCAAAATCAGTATAGGAGTTATTAAGTGATACGAACAGCGAATTTTTTCTATTTCTATATTTTTTTTTTCTGTTTTCTGTTAAACACCACAAATAAATCGTGTCTGAATCGTTTATAAGTACTAAAGCAAACAATTAGTAGCTTGTTACCAAGTTACGAATTTCCTGTCGACATGAAAAACTTGATGAAGAAGAAGGGCCACATTAAAACGGGTTAAAGGATTTAATACATGAACTAAAATTGAATATGCAAGTCGGATCAGATGGTTAGTTTCGGTGTCGGGTACCGAAGGGTCGCGGGTTCGAATCCCTGCCTTGACAGTTTAATTCTTTTTAAACATTTAAAGGTAGATCTCTTTTTTTTTATGTATATTATCATTATTATTTTTATTATTGTTATTATTATTATTATTATTATTATTATTATTATTATTATTATTATTATTATTATTATTATTGTAATTATTAACACTATCATTACTACTATTATTATTATTATTGTTATTATTTTTATTATTATTATTATTATCAATAAAAATGGTTTTATTATTGTCATTATCATTATAGATATTATTATTATTATAATTATTATTATTAATATTACATTATTATTATTATTATTATTATTATTATTATTATTATTATTATTATTATTATTATTACTACTACTACTAGTATTACTTTATATAGCAAATTAAAGATTTACAATATATGTATAATTATAGGTACAAATATTAATATACAAAGTAAATATATATAAACTTTAAAATAACAAATAAATTACTAACTTAAATAAATAATATATATATATATATATATAAACTAGTTTGATAATTATTACATGTTCTTTATGTGTGTTAATATATATATGCATAATATAGGTTCGTGAATCCGAGGCCAACCTTATACTTAATCAATGATGTTATATGTATTTTTACTACAAAATACATTAGGTGAGTATATAGTCCCTTTTTAAACTTTAAATATTTTGGGCTGAGAATACATGCGCTGTTTTTATAAATGATTTACGTTATGGACACAAGTGACTAAAATTACGTTCTACATGGGTTTGAATCAAAAATCCCCTAGCTTGGTAACTTTAACTATTGGTTTATGAACTGGTAGGCGCGAATCCTAAAGATAGATCTATCGGGTTTTACACCCCCACCCAGATGTTGTTCTAGTCACTACTAAACTAGAAGAACGGGTGTTTAGTACTTCGAGGTTAACGGAACGCACTTGATTCGGTGCACATATTATTATAACTCAGGGGTACACACTCTTGTTAAGGCTAGTTACCGGGTGCCCACTACTTAGAATGCTTTTCATACACTTGCGAGTGTATTATATTTTTTTATACATGAAATCTTGTGGTCCATAGTTATAACGCTGCTAGCATCAAACCTATATATCTCACCAACTTTATGTTGACTTTTTAAAACATGTTATTCTCAGGTATGAATTAAGTCTTCCGCTGTGTATTTGCTCATGTTAAAGATATTATTTGGAGTCGATCATCGCAATGGGACCAACTGTTGAAGACTTCGTCCGGGAGGATTAGGACCGGTCCTTTCATTTATCATCAAATTTTTGGCCATTAAGACCATCTACAGTTTTGCTGCTCCATCAGCATTTAAAGTCATCATAACTGAATCATTGGCTATCGTGTTTCAAGAATTTCGAAGGATTTGAACGCATATTGTAATCGTCAAGATACAAAAGATTTTTTAAGATGAAATCAAGTGGCAAACTTATTTAACTGTAGTTGATGTAACTTATTAACGATATTTTAAGTCAAAATGTTTTAATTGATATTTCTTACTCTTTTAATACATTTTAATTGTCCAAGGTTAGTTGTCCAATATTAGTAGTCCAATAGTTCAATGTATAATTTAATTAATCAAGACGTATCGTGACTCATTGTATACATGTCTCAGACTCGATCACAACCCATGGTATATATATTATTTTAAAATTAACCTCGACCCATTATATGCTAACTCGAGCATTACCGCATATAGTGTCTTATGGGTTATTCAAAATAATATATATAGATGATGTCAATATGATATGTCAAAACATTGTATACGTGTCTCGATTTATCCGACGATATTTAAAGTGCGTAAAATAAATAACAGTAATTAAATGACGATAAATAAAGTGCGTAAAATAAATAACAGTATTTAAATGACGATAAATAAAATTACGAGTATTAAAATTTCGATAAATAAATTGCGATAATTGAAATTGCGATATATAAATTGCGATAATTAAAATTACGATAATTAAAATGACAATAAATATAATGTAATAAGGAAATAGTCATAACGGGTATAGGAACAGTTAGCTAGGATTTGGTTAGTATATATTTAAAGTTTTACGTAGTTAATTAATTGGTTACTAATAAATTTTATTTTGTCCATTATTTTCTTCATTATGCCACTTGTCAAATCTTGACTTGGATTTTGATCGGTCAAAATCCGAATTTGAAATTGAATTTGAATAAAAATAGTTATTCTTCGGTGAACAGATACGTATATGTTCTAACGACCCGTCCTAATCCATCTGGATGAATACATTACATTTGGTTACATCGCGAGGTACTTGACCTCTATATGATATATTTTACAAACATTGCATTTATTTTTAAAAGACAAACTTTCATTATATCGACAGTTGACGGCATGCATACCATTTCATAATATATCGAACTATAATTGACTTAGTAATAATCTTGATGAACTCGACGACTCGAATGCAACGTCTTTTGAAATATATCATGAATGACTCCAAGTAATATCTCTAATATGAGCAAATGCACAGCGGAAGATTTCTTTAATACCTGAGAATAAACATGCTTTCAAGTGTCAACCAAAAAGGTTGGTGAGTTCATTAGTTTATCATAAATAATCATTTCATAATTTTAATAGACCACAAGATTTCATATTTCCAATTCTCATAAACATACGTCCCATGCATAGAGATAAAAATCATTCATATGGATTGAACACCTGGTAACCGACATTAACAAGATGCATATAGAATATCCCCATCATTTCAGGACACCCATCGGACATGATAAAATCGAAGTACTAAAGCATTCCAAATTCCAGAATGGGGCTTGTTGGGCCCGATAGATCTATCTTTAGGATTCGCGTCAATTTGGGGGTCTGTTCCCAAATTCTTAGGCTACCAAGCTAAAAGGGGCATATTCGGCTTCGATCATTCAACCATATAATGTAGTTTCGATTACTTGTGTCTATTTCGTAAAATATTTATAAAAGCGCATGTATTCTCAGTCCCAAAAATATATATTGCAAAAGCATTTAAAAAGGGAGTAATGAAACTCACAATACTGTATTTTGTAGTAAAAATACATATGACGATACTGAACAATGCAAGGTTGGCCTCGGATTCACGAACCTATATTAATTGTATATTTATTAAAACATATAATCGTAATCGAACAACTTATATATTTATTTATTAATGATATCATTTTATAACTTATATGTTTCATTAAAATATTAATATAGTTATATTAAGTATTAAGTATATTTTTACATAATATTATTTGTTTTAAAATAATAGTTATAATAATAATAATACTAATATAATATTAGAAATGATAAAAATAATAATAATGTTAATACTAATAATAATAATAACGATAATAATATTAATGATTCTATTAATGATAATAATAGTAATAGTTTTAATAATAAAGGCAATCTTATTAAAAATGATAATTTTAATACAAATGATAATTTTAATACTTTTAATATTAAGAATAATAATAATAATAGTAATAATAATAATAATAACTATAATAGTTATAATAATAATACTTTTACTAATAATGATAATAATAATGATATTAATAATAATAGTTATACTTATATTAATAATAATAATGATAATGATTAATAATAGAATGGGACTACCTTTACAAGCTTTTCCCAAAAAAAATGCCTCAAACCAGGATCGAACCTAAGACCTCTTGCTAACCCACTAACACCTCATATCATCCCTTTGTTACTACTTTTCTATTTTAATCATGGCCTAAAACTATATAACTCGTATATTTGTTTCTTAATCATCATCGTTATTCTGTGTCAATAATCTCATTGTTTTCCTCCAACAGAAAAATAGGAGTGGCTCACGGCCCAAACATAAAACATAAATGAAATTCTCGGCCCAACGAAAAATAAGGGATCTCAGCCCTATCAGCAAAATAAAAGACTTTGGCCCAACTATCATAAACATAATAGCCCAATACTTGTTTTAATAAGTTAGATCGATGGATTTGTAGTTCGACAAAAACATAACCCTATCATCATTCGATCATTATCACGACATCAAAAAAAGAATTTCTCATTATCATAACCTAGTCATCATCATTATCAACCTAGTCATCATCATTCGTTCGATCAAAAAGCAGCAATAATTGTCATCATCATCGTTTAGGTTTAACAGGATAACATGTGTTGGAACTCGGCCCAATAGTTTGATTTTAAGTCCAACTAATTTATAGTCCGTTAGAAACTTAGAGAGCAGTCCAAGTACTATCAGTTTGATCAGTCCGAAGAAAAAAGAGTAGAAAAGTAGTGTAGTTGTAACATCATTATCCTATTGTTAACACATACTCTTCCTGATCTTAGTCTAATTATTATAATAATCTAATCCCCGTCATCCTCAAATCATTAAGCCCAAATGAATCATATCCTAAATCTTCGGTCCCATTAATCATAATTAGTTATACGGCCCTCTACATACAATAAAAGGGATACGATTTGTAATCTAACTCTCCAAAACTTCGTTTTCAATATATATACCCTACCATCATACTTCTTGTCATCATTAACAATTACTTTAGTTAATTATAAGTTTAACGTATTAAAGTTTTACCTTTGTAATCGCACTAGCAGATGTTGGAAAGTGGGGTAATATAAGTTTATTATTTGACGCCAAAAATGAAAAGTAGAAGTTAGTGGTGGTGATTTGGTTTGCGAACTAAAACAGTAGCAGTAGGAATCTTAAAGGAAGTCGTAAATGGCGATATCGATGGTGGTTTGGGACGGTTGATAGTTGCATCACAGTAGTAACAACGTAGCAATAGTGGTCGCTGTAGCAGTTGATTCATAGTGATGTTTTTACGATAAAAATAATAGTCGTAGTGATGGCGGTTTTAGTTGAGTGGTTTATGGCTGCACAAGATGGTGGTTCGTGGTCGTAAGATGGTTCTTGGTTTGTTCTTGCATCTAAAACAGAAAGGAAGCAAAGGTATCAGCTAATGTTTCGATGGTAGCAAGTGTGGGGATTTTGTGATCGAATAGAGTGATGTTTTGAGTTCTGGCTCGTCAAAGAAAAATAACACAAGTGGTGGTTTAGGTAATGGAAATTGATGGTGATTCACAAGCATGGTGATGCCAGTTAGTTATGTGGGTTTGTGTAATGTTGGTCATCGATGGTGATGATCTCAAACAAGAAGGTAATCGGTTGTGGGTTTTTGAAGGTGAAGTGGGTGATGATATTCTCGATGGTTATTAGCAAAAAATGATCTAAGTATGATGGTGAGGGTTAATTTGTTCGGTTAACAAGCATAAAGAAGTAGCTGCAGTCTTTTCAAAGCAGTGTAGTAACAAGCAATCAAGGTTGGTTCGATTATAGTGATGATGGAACATGATGACAACAGTGATCATTTGCTTTTTGGTTGTATAGCTTTCGTTTAGCAGTAGCTTCAAACAGAAACATGTACACAGCAACAAACGATGGTTTGGTGATGTAGTGGTGGCGAATTTGGTTACTCACGGTGGTTATGGCTACGGTGGTGTTTCAACGAAAGTGATGGTGGTTGTTTGGTTGATGGTTCTATACTGTAAAAATAAGAGAGAGAGAGAGAGAGAGAGAGAGAGAGAGAGAGCTAGATAGATTCTTGTAGTGTGGTGTAAATGGTGGAGGGAGGTGGTTTGCAGTGATCATGAGTGATGGCGACCGTTTTCTCACAACACAGAAGAGGAAGGGATGAAGTGGGTTTCGATTGGTAGTTCTTTGATAGTTTTGAGTTGGTGTTTGATGGTTTATCAGAAGAGAGAAAGAAGATCATAAGAAGAGAGTGGGTTGTCTTGTGTGCATTCAATAAACTGGAATATATTATAGTTAAAGGTATCATTCATGATACGTGAAGATGAAAACAAAAACACTATGAATCAATCAAACACAGATATGGAATCAATTTAAAACAGTGGATCAATTATACAAATTATATTATCTATCGACATGTTTAAATATAAATATATATTAATTTTAATATTAATAATAATTAATTTAAATAATAATCAATAATAACTTAGTAAACTTCAAATTTAAAGAACATCCAGTAATTAATTTCTTCACTCAATCAGTATAAGATATTTATTATAATATCAAAATATAAGAATGTGAATTGATACTATTTATAACCATACATATATATATATATATATAAACGAATGAATGATTAATATTAAATATACTGATATTATTTTATATATTTATTTCTAACAATTAAATCATATATTAATTCAAATAAAATTATATATATCTATTTACAAGTTAGTTGTTCGTGAATCATCGAAATTGGTCGAGGTTCAATTGAATTCATGTAAACAGTTCCAAATTTTCAAGACAACAACATTACAGACTTTGCTTATCGTATCGAAATCATATACAGATTAAGTTTAAATTTGGTCGGAAATTCCCGGGTCGTCACAGTACCTACCCGTTAAAGAAATTTCGTCCTGAAATTTGAGTGAGGTGGTCATGGCTAACAATAAAAATGTTTTCATGACGAATATGAGTTGATAAATAGGGTTTTATCGTTATTGAGAAATATGGATAAAACAATTCGATTACGCGAAGCTTACGAGTGAAGCTATCACAAAAGAATGAATATGAGAAAAGCAAAGTTTCGTCTTAACTTTTGGCGTAGTCACGTTTGAATTCCGAAATTCAAGGAATTTAAAGAAAATCTTCGAAATATAAAAGATTTGATTCTTCGGCGAATAAGGAAATGAAGATCTCTATAAATAAATACGATGATTTGCCTCGATTACTCTGTCTGATATTTTCATTATAAATTAAGCTCTTCCGTTCCATTATTCTCACCATTCCTATACTTTCTTTCTTAGTTCATACATCCAAAAGATAGTGATAATGTTTAATCCAGTTCTAATCCTTGATATTTTCCTAATTATCATTTCTGTCATCCTTCTTTTCAATCTTTCACCAAAAAAATCTGTTTACTTTTACTATTACCTTGACACTATTCTTAAATCTACCGTGTCTTTATATTGCTATTCGTATTAATATCCATGGTTTGTAACCTCCGTGTTATTATTGGGCTTTATATTTTCTCTTATATTTTGGAGATCTTTTGCCTTTTTATTCTCTTCTCGACCTCTAGTAAAGCGAGTAATGATCCAGAATTCGTAAGTATGGAGTTTCGAATGAACTTAATGTTCTAAACGAGAGAAAACGTAATAACATGATTTGATTTGTCAAATTACCAGAATCACTGAGAATAGAACTATCAAGAATATATTTTCTTGATATGTTCAGAAGTTAATCAGAATGAAAGAGTTATGTAACATGACACATGATGACGTTATAATCTGTGAATCATCATGTTCCATTTAGAAACTTAGCATGACTTACTGTAATACAATCACGTTGATCAAGTGTCATTATATTATACTAACTCATGCATCAGTTCCCAACATTACTTCAATAACATTCATATTTTAAGCTCGAAAGTTTACAGAATATAGAAACTAACAGTTTCTATATGATGTAACACTAATAGCACGAAGAAATTAATGATTTCAGATAAGAATAGTTATAAAAATATCTTCAAAAATATGGAGGATATTTATAATGAAAGATACGATGATATCTTGGAATTTCTAATATCGAAGGATGGTGAAGAAAATTTGTCCGCAAGAGTTTTGAGTCAGAAGCAAGGTATTCGCTAAAGATTTCATCAGAAACAGAATCATCAGGATTCTTAATGTACAAGTTTAGTCCTTGTTATTTGTTCAGAGACTCCTTCGTAATTTGCTAAATCAGTTTTTCAGTTTCAAACTTTTTCCGAGCTTTGTCAACATACAATTCTTTATCATCAACTTTTGGCTGTTGAGGTCTTTTACAGTTTTTGTTGCTTCATTCAACTTTTCAAAATTCAGAGTATTAATTCGCAGACTGGGTGCTTTTCAGAATTTCAGAATGAAAGATCATAGTTCTAAGAGATAAATGTTATATGGATACATATAACTGTTGATGTAGAAATATTGCGAGACTCACAATACAGATTTGCTGATTCTCGGTAATTGGTATGGCAATTCTTGTTACAAGATGTGGATGAGTACATGATGAGACTTCAATAGATAAATATAGTAATTTGTCGGAGAGATTTAAACCAAGGAGCGACGAGGTTGCTGGTACATCTGCTGGTAATATGGTGGAATATAAAAGGTTTCCCGGTAACAATAAAAGAGCATGAATATATATCAAGGTTATAGTAAGGCTAGTCCGACTGAAAAGTCGAAGTTGACTTGTTGAAGCTGTGACAAATTTGGCTAATTTGGAAAGAGGTTGCAAAGTTATTTTTGGTAATAACAATACCAAGGAATTATAAGTTCATTTTAAACTTTTACTTAGCTTCCAAGAGTTTTTCAGGTGCATGCCCATATGCATAAGTTTTTCCTTTCGTAGGTATCGTGTGGTTGGATCATCCTCTTGATTGAGGTGTTTTCAAAAGTCATGAAAGGTTTTGAACGCAGATCGTAATCGTCAAGATACAAATGAAGTTTAGGATGAAATCAAGTGGTAAACTTGAAGAAATGTTTAGTTTCATATGTTATAATTAATATTTTAATTCATTTTAATTGTCTAATGTTATTAGTCCACAGTCGAGTCCACAGTTAACAGTCCTATAATTCATATATAGTTTAATATATAATATTCGAATTAATTAATATGTATCGTGACCCGTGTACATGTCTCAGACTCGATCACAACTCAAAGTATATATATTATTATAGAATCAACCTCAACCCTGTATAGCTAACTCGATCATTACTGCATATAGAGTGTCTATGGTTTTTCCAAATAAGATATACAGATGCGTCGATATGATATGTCAAAACATTGTATACGTGTCCCGATATTTAAAATTTGTAAATAACAGTATTTAAATGACGATAAATAAAGTGCGTAAAATAAATAACAAAAATTAAATGACGATAAATAAAATTGCGAGAATATAAATTGCGATAAATAAATTGCGATAAATAAAATGTAACCAGTTAGCTAGGAACAGTTAGCTAGGAATAGTTAGCGTGGATTCTTCACAAAATTTTCTCATAGTTAATTTGTTTGTTTCTAACAAATTTTATTTTGTCCAATGTTTTCTTCATTATGCCACTTGTTGGATTCTGAGAAGTCAAAATCCAAATATGAAATTGAATGAAAATGGTTATTTTGTGGTGAACATATTCGTATATCGGTGAATGTAAGTAAGATAGTAAATGACTGTTGAATCAGATTCGAAGAATGTACAGTGTAACTTATTAATGTGAAATCTAAATATTCCTCGGGTATTACCTACCCGTTAAAATATTTTCACCATTAACAGTTTGTACAAAAGAATTTTTAATTACAATCTTTATGAAAATATACCTCGATATATATTTTCTTCAGATGTAATCATGGATTTAATGAGTTAATATGATATTAAACTCATATGATTTTCGGTTTGAGCTAGAATAAGTAATCTCTAAAACTATTAGGAACCACATATTCTTCGTAGAATATTTCTTCAATGAAGTTATGGATCACTACTTCATCGTTCATTGTTGTTGGTACTCCTTGGTATCTATGGTGCGTATGATATGGATGTTCGAGATAAAGATTGTGATGTTGAGGTGTGGGATGCGGATGTTGAAGTTGGTAGTGGTACTGGTTATGCTGCTGGTGTTTCCGCTAGTGCTTGTAATCTTTGCACCATATTCTCCAAAGCCGTAAACCAGGCGTGAAGCTCGTTGACTTCTTCTATTACACTGGGGTGATTGTCGGTTCGGACGAGCGGATAAATAAAATCTAGAATTTGGTTTAGTATATAATCATGACGAGATACTCTGGAAATGAGAGAGAAAATGGTGTTTCGGACAGGTTCGCCGGTAAGTGCGTCAGGTTCTGCGCCAAGAGGACAATATGGTGGATGAAAGGGATCATCTTCTCCTTGTCTCCAATGACTAAGTAGGCTACGAACCCAGCCCCAATTTATCCAGAATAGATGATGGTTGATTGGTTGGTCCATTCTGGTCACACTGCTTTCGGAGCTTGAGTGGGACTCCATGTCGGAATAGCTGTCGGAATAGCTATCGAAATCTGAGGGACTCGAACTGGTTGAGGGATTCATTTTGTACGATCAGATGAAGGATTTTCGATAAGAAATAGATTATAGGATGTAGATTAGTACCCTGCAATACATAATTTACATATGCATATATAATACTAAAATCCCATAAGTTACGGAGGAATCTACGGAAGCTGTCAGGCAAAGGTAACAATAACAGATATGCTAAGATATGAATTTATCTATACAATGTCTATGCAATAGAGGTAGTAAGACGTGTCTAGACTTTAAGGATGATAAGCAAATAATTTTTCAACCCTAAATGATAAGCAAAACTTTTGACATGCAGACACGGTCGAAGTCCAGACCCACTAATGGATCTAAATAACTATCAGT
Source organism: Rutidosis leptorrhynchoides (assembly GCF_046630445.1). Lineage (NCBI taxonomy): Eukaryota > Viridiplantae > Streptophyta > Magnoliopsida > Asterales > Asteraceae > Rutidosis > Rutidosis leptorrhynchoides. The sequence goes on along the minus strand of NC_092334.1, from coordinate 371,050,306 downwards.
TAGACACACTAATACAAGACCTGGTTCGCTAAGACCACCGCTCTGATACCAACTCTAACTACCCATTCTAATCCATCTGGACGAATACATTTGGTTACATCGCGAGGTACTTGACCTCTATATGATACATTTTACAAACATTGCATTTGTTTTTAAAAGACAAACTTTCATTATATCGACAGTTGACAGCATGCATACCATTTCATAATATATCCAACTATAATTGACTTAGTAATAATCTTGATGAACTCGACGACTTGAATGAAACGTCTTTTGAAATATGTCATGAATGACTCCAAGTAATATATCTAATATGAGCCAATGCACAGCAGAAGATTTCTTTAATACCTGAGAATAAACATGCTTTCAAGTGTCAACCAAAAAGGTTGGTGAGTTCATTAGTTTATCATAAATAATCATTTCATAATTTTAATAGACCACAAGATTTCATATTTTTAATTCTCATAAACATACGTCCCATGCATAGAGACAAAAATCATTCATATGGATTCCTGGTAACCGACATTAACAAGATGCATATAGAATATCCCCATCATTCCGGGACACCCATCGGACATGATAAAATCGAAGTACTAAAGCATTTCAAATTCTAGAATGGGGCTTGTTGGGCCTGATAGATCTATCTTTAGGATTCGGGTCAATTTGGGGGTCTGTTCCCAAATTCTTAGGCTACCAAGCTAAAAGGGGCATATTCGGCTTCGATCATTCAACCATATAATGTAGTTTCGATTACTTGTGTCTGTTTCGTAAAACATTTATAAAAGCGCATGTATTCTCAGTCCCAAAAATATATATTGCAAAAGTATTTAAAAAGGGAGTAAGGAAACTCACAATACTTTATTTTGTAGTAAAAATACATATGACGATACTGAACAATGCAAGGTTGGCCTCGGATTCACGAACCTATATTAATTATATATTTATTAAAACATATAATCGTAATCGAACAACTTATATATTTATTTATTAATGATATCATTTTATAACTTATATCTTTCATTAAAATATTAATATAGTTATATTATGTATTAAGTATATTTTTACATAATATTATTTGTTTTAAAATAATAGTTATAATAATAATAATACTAAAATAATATTAGAAATGATAAAAATAATAATAATGTTAATACTAATAATAATAATAATAACGATAATAATATTAATATTAATGATTCTATTAATGATAATAATAGTAATAGTTTTAATAATAAAGGCAATCTTATTAAAAATGATAATTTTAATACAAATGATAATTTTAATACTTTTAATATTAGGAATAATAATAATAATAATAGTAATAATAATAATAATAACTATAATAGTTATAATAATAATAATACTTTTACTAATAATGATAATAATAATGATATTAATAATAATAATAATACTTATATTAATAATAATAATGATAATGATTAATAATAGAATGGGACTACCTTTACAAGCTTTTCCCAAAAAAAATGCCTCAAACCAGGATCGAACCTAAGACCTCTTGCTAACCCACTAACACCTCATATCATCCCTTTGTTACTACTTTTCTGTTTTAATCATGGCCTAAAACTATATAACCCGTATATTTGTTTCTTAATCATCATCATTATTCTGTGTCAATAATCTCATCGTTTTCCTCCAACAGAAAAATAGGAGTGGCTCACGGCCCAAACATAAAACATAAATGAAATTCCAGCCCAACGAAAAATAAGGGATCTCAGCCCAATCAGCAAAATAAAAGACTTTGGCCCAACTATCATAAACATAACAGCCCAATACTTGTTTTAATAAGTTAGATCAATGGATTTGTAGTTCGACAAAAACATAACCCTATCATCATTCGATCATTATCACGACATCAAAAAAAGAATTTCTCATTATCATAACCTAGTCATCATCATTATCAACCTAGTCATCATCATTATCAACCTAGTCATCATCATTTGTTCGATCAAAAAGCAGCAACAATTGTCATCATCATCGTTTAGGTTTAACAGGATAACATGTGTTGGAACTCGGCCCAATAGTTTGATTTTAATTCCAACTAATTTATAGTCTTTTAGAAACTTAGAGAGCAGCCCAAGTACTATCGGTTTGATCAGTCCGAAGAAAAAAGAGCAGAAAAGCAGTGTAGTTGTAACATCATTATCCTATTGTTAACACATACTCTTCCTGATCTTAGTCTAATTATTATAATAATTTAATCTCCGTCATCCTCAAATCATTAAGCCCAAACGAATCATATCCTAAATCTGTGGTCCCATTAATCATAATTAGTTATACGGCCCTCTACATAAAATTAAAGGGATAGGATTTGTAATCTAACTCTCCAAAACTTCGTTTTCAATATATATACCCTACCATCATACTTCTTGTCATCATTAACAATTGCTTTAGTTAATTATAAGTTTAACGTATTAAAGTTTTACCTTTGTAATCCTACTAGCGGATGTTGGCAAGTGGGGTAATATAAGTTTATTATTTGATGCCAAAAAAGAAAAGTGGAAGTTAGTGGTGGTGATTTGGTTTGCGAACTGAAACAGTAGCAGTAGGAATCTTAAAGGAAGTCGTAAATGGCGATATCGATGGTGGTTTGGGACGGTTGATAGTTGCATCACTGTAGTAACAACGTAGCAATAGTGGTCGCTGTAGCAGTTGATTCATAGTGATGTTTTTACGATAAAAATAATAGTGATAGTGATGGCGGTTTTGGTTGAGTGGTTTATGGCTGCACAAGATGGTGGTTCGTGGTCATAAGATGGTTCTTGGTTTGGTCTTGTGTCTAAAATAGAAAGGAAGCAAAGGTAGCAACAAGTGTTTCGATGGTAGCAAGTGTGGGGATTTTGTGATCGAATAGAGTGATGTTTTAAGTTCTTGCTCGTCAAAGAAAAATAACACAAGTGGTGGTTTAGGTAATGGAAATTGATGGTGATTCACAAGCATGGTGATGCCGGTTAGTGATGTGGGTTTGTGTAATGTTGGTCATCGATGGTGATGATCTCAAACAAGAAGGTAATCGGTTGTGGGTTTTCGAAGGTGAAGTGGGTGATGATATTCTCGATGGTTATTAGCAAACAATGATCTAAGTATGATGGTGAGGGTTGATTTGTTCGGTTAACAAACATAAAGAGGTAGCTGCAGTCTTTTCAAAGCAGTATAGTAACAAGCAATCAAGGTTGGTTAAATTATAGTGATGATGGAACATGATGACAACAGTGATCGTTTGCTTTTTGGTTATATAGCTTTCGTTTAGCAGTAGCTTCAAACAGAAACATGTACAAAACAACAAAAGATGATTTGGTGATGTAGTGGTGGCGAATTTGGTTGCTCACGGTGGTTATGGCTACGGTGGTGTTTCAACAAAAGTGATGGTGGTTGTTTGGTTGATGGTTCTAGACTGTAAAAATAAGAGAGAGAGAGAGAGAGAGAGAGAGAGAGAGAGAGAGAGAGAGAGAGCAAGCTAGATAGATGCTTGTAGGGTGGTTTAAATGGTGGAGGAAGGTGGTTTGCAGTGATCATGAGTGATGGTGACCGTTTTCTCACAACACAGAAGAGGAAGGGATGAAGTGGGTTTTGATTGGTAGTTCTTTGATAGTTTTGAGTTGGTGTTTGATGGTTTAACAGAAGAGAGAAAGAAGATCATAAGAAGAGAGTGGGTTGTCTTGTGTGCATTTAATAAACTGGAATATATTATAGTTATAGGTATCATTCATGATACGTGAAGATGAAAACAAAAACACTATGCATCAATCAAACACAGATATGGAATCAATTTAAAACAGAGGATCAATTATACAAATTATATTATCTATCGACATGTTTAAATATAAATATATATTTATTTTAATATTAATAATATTTAATTTAAATAATAATCAATAATAACTTAGTAAACTTCAAATTTAAAGAACATCCAATAATTAATTTCTTCACTCAATTAGTATAAGATATTTATTATAATATCAAAATATAAGATTGTGAATTGATACTATTTATAACCATACATATATATATATATATAAACGAATGAATGATTAACATTAAATATACTGATATTATTTTATATATTTATTTCCAACAATTAAATCATATATTAATTCAAATAAAATTATATATATCTATTTACAAATTAGTTGTTCGTGAATCGTCGAAATTGGTCGAGGTTCAATTGAATTCATGTAAACAGTTCCAAATTTTCAAGAAAACAACATTACAGACTTTGCTTATCGTATCGAAATCATATACAGATTAAGTTTAAATTTGGTCGGAAATTCCCGGGTCGTCACAGTACCTACCCGTTAAAGAAATTTCGTCCCGAAATTTGAGTGAGGTGGTCATGGCTAACAATAAAAATGTTTTCATGACGAATATGAGTTGATAAATAGGGTTTTATCATTATTGAGAAATATGGATAAAACAATTCGATTACGCGAAGCGTACGAGTGAAGCTATCACAAAAGAATGAATATGAGAAAAGCAAAGTTTCGTCTTAACTTTTGGCGTAGTCACGTTTGAATTCCGGAATTCAAGGAATTTAAAGAAAATCTTCGAAATCTAAAAGATTTGATTCTTCGACGAATAAGGAAATGAAGATCTCTATAAATAAATACGATGATTTGCCTCGATTACTCTGTCTGATATTTCCATTATAAATTAAGCTCTTCCGTTCCATTATTCTCACCATTCCTATACTTTCTTTCTTAGTTCATACATCCAAAAGATAGTGATAATGCTTAATCCAGTTATAATCCTTGATATTTTCCTAATTATCATTTCTGTCATCCTTCTTTTCAATCTTTCACCAAAAAATCTGTTTACTTTTACTATTACCTTGACACTATTCTTAATTCTACCATGTCTTTATATTGCTATTCGTATTAATATCCATGGTTTGTAACCTACGTGTTATTATTGGGCTTTATATTTTCTCTATTATTTTGTAGCTCTTTTGCCTTTTTATTCTCTTCTCGACCTCTAGTAAAGCGAGTAATGATCCAGAATTCGTAAGTATGGAGTTTCGAATGAACTTAATGTTCTAAACGAGAGAAAACGTAATAGCACGATTTGATTTGTCAAATTACCAGAATCACTGAGAATAGAACTATCAAGAATATATTTTCTTGATATGTTCAGAAGTTAATCAGAATGAAAGAGTTATGTAACATGACACATGATGACGTTTTAATCTGTGAATCATCATGTTCCATTTTGAAACTTAGCATGACTTACTGTAAGATAATCACGTTGATCAAGTGTCATTATATTATACTAACTCATGCATCAGTTCCTAACATTACTTCAATAACATTCATATTTTAAGCTCGAAAGTTTACAGAATATAGAAACTAACAGTTTCTATATGATGTAACACTGATAGCACGAAGAAATTAATGATTTCAGATAAGAATAGTTATAAAAATATCTTCAGAAATATGGAGGATATTTATAATGAAAGATACGATGATATCTTGGAATTTATAATATCGAAGGATGGTGAAGAAAATTTGTCCGCAAGAGTTTTGAGTCAGAAGTAAGGTATTCGCTAAAGATTTCATCAGAAACAGAATCATCAGGATTCTTAATGTACAAGTTTAGTCCTTGTTATTTGTTCAGAGACTCCTTCGTAATTTGCTAAATCAGTTTTTCAGTTTCAAACTTTTTCTGAGCTTTGCCAACATACAATTCTTTATCATCAACTTTTGGCTGTTGAGGTCTTTTATAGTTTTTGTTGCTTCATTCAACTTTTCAAAATTCAGAGTATTAATTCGCAGACTGGGTGCTTTTCAGAATTTCAGAATGGAAGATCATAGTTCTAAGAGATAAATGTTATATGGATACATATAACTGTTAATGTAGAAACGTTGCGAGACTCACAATACAGATTTGCTGATTCTCGGTAATTGGTATGTTAATTCTTGTTACAAGATAAGGAGGAGTACATGATGAGACTTCAATAGATAAATATAGTGATTTGTCGGAGAGATTTAAACCAAGGAGCGACGAGGTTGCTGGTACATCTGCTGGTAATATGGTGAAATATAAAAGGTTCCCCGATAACAATAAAAGAGCATGCATATATATCAAGGTTATAGTAAGGCTAGTCCGACTGAAAAGTCAAAGTTGACTTGTTGGAGCTGTGACAAATTTGGCTAATTTGGAAAGAGGTTGCAAAGTTATTTTTGGTAATAACAATACCAAGGAATTATAAGTTCATTTTAAACTTCTACTTAGCTTCCAAGAATTTTTCAGGTGCATGCCCATATGCATAAGTTCTTCCTTTCGTAGGTATCGTGTGGTTGGATCATCCTCTCGATTGAGGTGTTTTCAAGAGTCATGAAAGGTTTTGAACGCAGATCGTAATCGTCAATATACAAATGAAGTTTAGGATGAAATCAAGTGGCAAACTTGAAGAAATGTTTAGTTTCATATATTACAATTAATATTTTAATTCATTTTAATTGTCTAATGTTATTAGTCCACAGTCGAGTCCACAGTTAACAGTCCAATAATTCATATATAGTTTAATATATAATATTCGAATTAATTAATATGTATCGTGACCCGTGTACATGTCTCAGACTCGATCACAACTCAAAGTATATATATATTATTATAGAATCAACCTCAACCCTGTATAGCTAACTCGATCATTACTGCATATAGAGTGTCTATGGTTTTTCCAAATAATATATATAGATGCATCGATATGATATGTCAAAACATTGTATACGTGTCCCGATATTCAAAATGCGTAAATAACAATATTTAAATGACGATAAATAAAGTGCGTAAAATAAATAACAAAAATTAAATGACGATAAATAAAATTGCGTGAATATAAATTGCGATAAATAAATTGCGATAAATTAAATGTAACCAGTTAGCTAAGAACAGTTAGCTTGGAACAGTTAGCTAGGAACAGTTAACGTGGATTCTTAACAAAATTTTCTCATAGTTAATTTGTTTGTTTCTAACAAATTTTATTTTGTCCAATGTTTTCTTCATTATGCCACTTGTTGGATTCTGAGAAGTCAAAATCCAAATATGAAATTGAATAAAAATGGTTATTTTGTGGTGAACATATTCGTATATCGGTGAATGTAAGTAAGATAGTAAATGACTGTTGAATCAGATTCGAAGAATGTACAGTGTAACTTAGTAATGTGAAATCTAAATATTCCTCGGGTATTACCTACCCGTTAAAATATTTTCACCACTAACAGTTTGTACAAAAGAATTTTTAATTACAATCTTTATGAAAATATACCTCGATATATATTTTCTTCAGATGTAATCATGGATTTAATGAGTTAATATGATATTAAACTCATATGATTTTCGGTTTGAGCTAGAATAAGTAATCTCTAAACCTATTAGGAACCACATATTCTTCGCAGAATATTTCTTCAATGAAGCTATGGATCACTACTTCATCGTTCATTGTTGTTGGTACTCCTTGGTATCTATGGTGCGTATGATATGGATGTTCGAGATAAAGATTGTGATGTTGAAGTGTGGGATGCGGATGTTGAAGTTGGTAGTGGTACTGGTTATGCTGCTGGTGTTGCCGCTGGTGCTTGTAATCTTTGCACCATATTCTCCAAAGCCGTAACCCGGGAGCGAAGCTCGTTGACTTCTTATATTACACCGGGGTGATTATCGGTTCAGACGAGTAGATAAATAAAATCTAGAATTTGGTTTAGTATATAATCATGAAGAGATACTCTGGAAATGAGAGAGAAAATGGTGTTTCGGACAGGTTCGTCGGTAAGTGCATCAGATTCTGCGCCAAGAGGACAATATGGTGGATGAAAGGGATCGTCTTCTTCTTGTCTCCAATGACTAAGTAGGCTACGAATCCAGTGCCAATTCATCCAGAATAGATGATGGCTGATTGGTTGGTCCATTTCGGTCACACTGCTTTCGGAGCTTGAGTGGGACTCCATGTCGGAATAGCTGTCGGAATAACTATCGGAATAGCTATCGAAATCTGAGGGACTCAAACTGGTTGAGGGATTCATCTCGTACGATCAGATGAAGGATTTTTGATAAGAAATAGATTATAGGATGTAGATTAGTACCCTGCAATACATAATTTACATATGCATATATAATACTAAAATCCCATAAGTTACGGGGGAATCTACGGAAGCTGTCAGGCAAAGGTAACAATAACAGATATGCTAAGATATGAATTTATCTATACACTGTCTATGCAATAGAGGCAGTAAGACGTGTCTAGACTTTAAGGATGATAAGCAAATAATTTTTCAACACTAAATGATAAGCAAAACTTTTGACATGCAGACACGGTCGAAGTCCAGACCCACTAATGCATCTAAACAACTATCAGTTAGACACACTAATGCAAGACCTAGTTCGCTAAGACCACCACTCTGATACCAACTCTAACGACCCGTCCTAATCCATCTAGACGAATACATTACATTTGGTTACATCACGAGGTACTTGACCTCTATATGATATATTTTACAAACATTGCCTTCGTTTTTAAAAGACAAACTTTCATTATATCGACAGTTGACGGCATGCATACCATTTCAAAATATATCCAACTATAATTGACTTAGTAATAATCTTGATGAACTCGACGACTTGAATGCAACGTCTTTTGAAATATGTCATGAATGACTCCAAGTAATATCTCTAATATGAGCAAATGCACAGCGGAAGATTTCTTTAATACCTGAGAATAAACATGCTTTCAAGTGTCAACCAAAAAGGTTGGTGAGTTCATTAGTTTATCATAAATAATCATTTCATAATTTTAATAGACCACAAGATTTCATATTTTTAATTCTCATAAACATACGTCCCATGCATAGAGACAAAAATTATTCATATGGATTGAACACCTGGTAACCGACATTAACAAGATGCATATAGAATATCCCCATCATTCCGGGACACCCATCAGACATGATAAAATCGAAGTACTAAAGCATTCCAAATTCTAGAATGGGGCTTGTTGGGCCCGATAGATCTATCTTTAGGATTCGCGTCAATTTGGGGGTCTGTTCCCAAATTCTTATGCTACCAAGCTAAAAGGGGCATATACGGCTTCGATCATTCAACCATATAATGTAGTTTCGATTACTAGTGTCTATTTCGTAAAACATTTATAAAAGCGCATGTATTTTCAGTCCCAAAAATATATATTGCAAAAGCATTTAAAAAGGGAGTAATGAAACTCACAATACTGTATTTTGCAGTAAAAATACATATGACGATACTGAACAATGCAAGGTTGGCCTCGGATTCACGAACCTATATTAATTGTATATTTATTAAAACATATAATCGTAATCGAACAACTTATATATTTATTTATTAATGATATCATTTTATAACTTATATGTTTCATTAAAATATTAATATAGTTATATTATGTATTAAGTATATTTTTACGTAATATTATTTGTTTTAAAATAATAGTTATAATAATAATAATAATAATACTAAAATAATATTAGAAATGATAAAAATAATAATAATGTTAATACTAATAATAATAATAACGATAATAATATTAATGATTCTATTAATGATAATAATAGTAATAGTTTTAATAATAAAGGCAATCTTTTTAAAAATGATAATTTTAATACAAAGGATAATTTTAATACTTTTAATATTAAGAATAATAATAATAGTAGTAATAATAATAATAATAACTATAATAGTTATAATAATAATAATAATAATACTTTTACTAATAATGATAATAATAATGATATTAATAATAATAATACTTATATTAATAATAATAATAATGATAATGATTAATAATAGAATGGGACTACCTTTACAAGCTTTTCCCAAAAAAATGCCTCAAACCAGGATCGAATCTAAGACCTCTTGCTAACCCACTAACACCTCATATCATCCCTTTGTTACTACTTTTCTGTTTTAATCATGGCCTAAAACTATATAACCCGTATATTTGTTTCTTAATCATCATCATTATTCTGTGTCAATAATCTCATCGTTTTCCTCCAACAGAAAAATAGGAGTGGCTCACGGCCCAAACATAAAACATAAATGAAATTCTCGGCCCAACGAAAAATAAGGGATCTCGGCCCAATCAGCAAAATAAAAGACTTTGGCCCAACTATCATAAACATAACAGCCCAATACTTGTTTTAATAAGTTAGATCAATGGATTTCTAGTTCAACAAAAACATAACCCTATCATCATTCGATCATTATCACGACATCAAAAAAAGAATTTCTCATTATCATAACCTAGTTATCATCATTATCAACCTAGTCATCATCATTATCAACCTAGTCATCATCATTCGTTCGATCAAAAAGCAGCAACAATTGTCATCATCATTCGTTCGATCTTAAAGGATGTCGTAAATGGCGATATCGATGGTGGTTTGGGATGGTTGATAGTTGCATCACAGTAGTAACAATGTAGCAATAGTGGTCGCTGTAGCAGTTGATTCATAGTGATGTTTTTACGATAAAAATAATAGTGGTAGTGATGGCGGTTTTGGTTGAGTGGTTTATGGCTGCACAAGATGGTGGTTCATGGTCGTAAGATGGTTCTTGGTTTGTTCTTGCATCTAAAACAGAAAGGAAGCAAAGGTAGCAGCTAGTGTTTCGATGGTAGCAAGTGTGGGGATTTTGTGATCGAATAGAGTGATGTTTTGAGTTCTGGCTCGTCAAAGAAAAATAACACAAGTGGTGGTTTAGGTAATGGAAATTGATGGTGATTCACAAGCATGGTGATTCCGGTTAGTGATGTGGGTTTGTGTAATGTTGGTCATCGATGGTGATGATCTCAAACAAGAAGGTAATCGGTTGTGGGTTTTTGAAGGTGAAGTGGGTGATGATATTCTCGATGGTTATTAGCAAACAATGATCTAAGTATGATGGTGAGGGTTGATTTGTTCGGTTAACAAACATAAAGAGGTAGTTGCAGTCTTTTCAAAGCAGTATAGCAACAAGCAATCAAGGTTGGTTCGATTATAGTGATGATGGAACATGATGACAATAGTGATCGTTTTCTTTTTGGTTGTATAGCTTTCGTTTAGCAGTAGCTTCAAACAGAAACATGTATACAGCAACAAAAGATGGTTTGGTGATGTAGTGGTGGCGAATTTGGTTACTCACGGTGGTTATGGCTATGGTGGTGTTTCAACGAAAGTGATGGTGGTTGTTTGGTTGATGGTTCTAGACTGTAAAAATAAGAGAGAGAGAGAGAGAGAGAGAGAGAGAGAGAGAGAGAGAGAGAGAGAGAGAGCTAGATAGATGCTTGTAGGGTGGTGTAAATGGTGGAGGAAGGTGGTTTGCAGTGATCATGAGTGATGGCGACCATTTTCTCACAACACAGAAGAGGAAGGGATGAAGTGGGTTTCGATTGGTAGTTCTTTGATAGTTTTGAGTTGGTGTTTAATGGTTTAACAGAAGAGAGAAAGAAGATCATAAGAAGAGAGTGGGTTGTCTTGTGTGCATTCAATAAACTGGAATATATTATAGTTATAGGTATCATTCATGATACGTGAAGATGAAAACAAAAACACTATACATCAATCAAACACAGATATGGAATCAATTTAAAACAGTGGATCAATTATACAAATTATATTATCTATCGACATGTTTAAATATAAATATATATTAATTTTAATATTAATAATAATTAATTTAAATAATAACCAATAATAACTTAGTAAACTTCAAATTTAAAGAACATCCAGTAATTAATTTCTTCACTCAATCAGTATAAGATATTTATTATAATATCAAAATATAAGAATGTGAATTGATACTATTTATAACCATACATATATATATAAACGAATGAATGATTAATATTAAATATACTAATATTATTTTATATATTTATTTCCAACAATTAAATCATATATTGATTCAAATAAAATTATATATATCTATTTACAAATTAGTTGTTCGTGAATCGTCAAAATTGGTCGAGGTTCAATTGAATTCATGTAAACAGTTCCAAAATTTTCGAGACAACAACATTACAGACTTTTCTTATCGTATCGAAATCATATACAGATTAAGTTTAAATTTGGTCGGAAATTCCCGGGTCGTCACATATCTGTAAATTTGAGCAGTATTGTTAATGACTGCTGAATCTGAATTGAAGAATGCACAGTGTAACTTATTAATGTGAAATCTAAATATTCCTCGGGCATTACCTACTCGTAAAATTATTTTCACCATTAACAGTTGGTATAGAAGAATTTTTAATTACAGTCTTTATGAAAATATACTTACATATATATTTTCTTCAGATGTAATCATAGATTTAATGAGTCAATATGATATTAATTTCATTTGATTTACCATTAGAACTATAATACATAATCTCTAAAACATTAGAGATTACATAATCATCATGAAGAACGAAGATAAATGATGTAGAACGATACATAGAACAAAGATAACCGATGTAGAACGATACATAGAACAAAGATAACCGATGTAGAACAAGATGTAGAGCGAAGATTATGCTCGAGGTATAGATTATGATGTCGAGGCGTGTGATGTTGAGGCTTGTGTTGTTGGTGGTACTGGTGCTGTTGGTGCTGATGCTGGTGGTGCTGTTGATGCCGGTGATGCTCTCGGTGCTTGTAAGTTGTGCACCATATTCTCCAAAGCTATTATTCGAGCGCGAAACTCGTTGACTTCTTCTATGACTCCGGGATGATTGATGGTTTGAACAAGGAATGAATAAGGTTTAGAATTGTAGAGATAATGTAATCGTTGCGAGCTATCCATGAAATGAGGGTGAAAATGGTGTTTCGGACTAGTTCGTCGGTAAGTGCTTCAGGTTCTTTGCCAAGAGTGCAGGTTGGTGGGTGGAAAGGATCGCCTTCTTCTCGTCTCCATTGATCAAGTTGACTACGAACTCATCCCCAATTCATCCAGAATTGAAGATGACTAATTTGTTGATCCATTCCGGTTACACTGCTTTCGGAGCTCAGGTGAATATCCATGTCGGAATAGCTATTGGAATTCGAGGAATTCGAACTGGTTGCAAAATTCATCTTGCACGGTTATATAAAGGATTTTTGATATGAAATGATTTTCAGATATCGGATGATATTCTAATTACATAGAATACCTACTACCTATATATAGTACAGAGTGTGACGCCCCGTACAAAACCATCTTTTACGATTCGTCAACAACAGGATCTTTACACGGTCAAACACTATATGCTGTTTGAAAACCAGTTTTGCATTCATAAAAAGATAGCGTTTACAAAAGATAACGTGACACAGAGGTTATTACAAAGCCATTATTCAAATAACATAAGTTGTGAATGCAAGATAAAAGTTTCATGATTGAGACGTCTCTAAGTAATGCAGCGGAAATCTAACACAGCAGGTCCATAACAGCAAGTCTATAAAAACCAAGTCAGCAAGTCTAACAGTAGAAGCAACAACGTCTAAGCACCTGAGAAATACATGCGTAAAAGTGAACACGAATGTTGGTGAGCTATAGTTTGTTTATTCCAGTAATGTAATGTAGACCACGAGATTTCGTATTCAAAACAGTATGAAAAGTATATGCTTATCCGTGGGCACCCGGTAACTAACTTAACGTAATAATAATACCCCCTAAAAGTACACTTGGCGAGTGCGTATGTCCTCGAAGTATCAAACACCCATTAAATGCTAGCGCGACTAGCCCGAGTGGGGATGTCAAACCCTATAGATCCTTATCTAATATTCGCGTTCACCGGTTCAAAAACCAATGATTAAACGTTACCGTGCTAAGGGGAAAGTTTATGCCGTTATATAACCCACACATATGTAAAGTTTAAGTACTCGTGTCAAGTAAGTAAAACATAAAAAGCGCATGTATTCTCAGTCCCAAAAATAGTATAAGTAAAAAGGGAAGCTATAACTCACAGTGATAAATGCGGTAAAGTCGATATGCAAAGTATGCAAGTAGTAAGTCAGTCCGAAAGGTCGTCAACCTAAGTCAAAGATCACTAGGTCAGTATGTTATCCCAAAAGGTTTAAAAGTGCATAAATTAAGTTTAAGTGTCATTATCAACATCATCATTATCATCATCATTCATCAACACTAAGGTAAGTTTAACAAGAATAGAGATCAAAATAAAAGTCTGAATTCGGACAGGTTTTACGACCTCTATACAAATCGAAAAGATGCGTAGTCAGTGGCTATGGCTCCGTATGTGAGTCCTCTAACCGCTGAACAATTTTCAGAACCTAAATCGTCTTCGTTTGACCGTGGCGACGGTTTAAGTGCGAGTAGGTCAGAAATTTCAGCACAACGTTACAAAGGCGTAGTGACTTTCGGAAGGCTATAAATCCTAAACTGTATATCGGATTAAGCCGAGGCCTAAATGAAAAGTCATCTACTCGAAACAAATTATCTGAAAATAAATTTTCCAGAAGTCCAGGAGTCTGATCAGACCCCAAAATACAGCAAGCAAGTGCTCCGGTAAGGTTCTTGGTGCTTGATGCTCATCACGGTTCTCATCCTTGATGCTTGTAAGCTTCAAGTGTACAACTCTTTGATGTTTTAGCATCACTTTGACAATGGTTCAACCATCAATACACAACTAAAAGTAAAATCTATCATTCTACAAGTTTTGAACATCAAGATTGCCTATTTATTGCATAGATCCAATAAAGCTTCAACCTTTGTCCTTTTTACACAAGTTTATGCATCTCCATCATATGAGATGATAAAGACTTGATCTTTATCATCACAACAATCACAAAAATATTCCAAGTAAGTGAGATCTATAATAATAACTTAGATCTCAAGTATTAAGAAAACCCTAAGCTAGAAAGCTTGGATCTTTACAAGATTAATGAGACCATAAGCTAGAAAGCTAAGATCTTTAACAAAATAATGAAAGTAATGAGACCATAAGCTAAAAAGCTAAGATCTTTAACATAATAATGAAACCTTAAGCTAGAAAGCTTGGATCTTTAGTGTTCTTGAAGATCTTGAAGCATAAAGCTTGGATCTTTAAGATACATAAAGATCATAAACACAAGTTATGATCTTTATAACAAAACAAAGAAATTACAAGCTAGATCTAACAAGTAAATGAAGATTCCAAGCTAGAAAGCTTGAATCTTTCATGTTCTTGAAGGATTCAAACCCAAGTTTGAATCTACAAGATATAACAAGATCAAAAGCTAAAAGCTAGATCCATAAAATGATGATGATGATGTCGACTTCATGAAGAAGAAAATAAGAAGAAGAAAATTTAAAACTTACACTTTTTAGAGTGAGAAAGACTAGAGAGAGAATTAGAGAGTAAGTGTGTGTAAATTGCAAATGAGATCAAGTGTAGAATGGGTGAAATAAGGCTTGTATTTATAGGTGGTGAGGTGAGGGTGGGGTGGTGGTGGTCGTGATTTTGGAGGGGGACAAGGGGGACAAACTTTTGCTTTTTGGTTAATGGTTGTCTAAAGGTGGTGCTTATGTTAGGATCTCATGTAACATTATGGATAATGCTTAACAAAAATGCTAGTATGTTCCCTCTAATAAATGGGCATTTGTCTTACATTATAATGGGTTACTAACTTATAATAATTGGGCTAATTAAATAGTCCACTAGCTAGTGTAGGGTGGGCTAAAGTCCAACAAGGTAGAAAGTCCAACAAGACCAACTAGTGTGCTCTAGTAAATTACTAAGCGTAATTAAGCATCCAAAAACCCAAGTAATTGTTATTATATAATAACAATTAGTATTTCATAGTCGTAATATTCTGGTTACGACAAAAGTTAAACGTGTATACAGTACGCAGTTCGTTCTAAACGTCAAGTGACACCAACGGTCATAAAGGCTTCCGGGGTTCAAGTTAAGTAACCTACGTACTTAAAGGCACGTTTTAATATATAAACAAAAGTAATCAACATGTAGGAAGTTTCCAGAGTATAATATAGCTCAGTACGCACAAATACGCAGTTTCGTGAAAGTACAAAGCACAAAAGCTAGTCGAAAAAGTCGGGTCGTTACATTACCCACCTGTTAATGAAAATTTCATCCCAAAATTTTAAGCTAAGGTAGATGGTAGAGTTATGAAGAGGTGAGGATACTTCTGTTTCATCTGATCCTCTCGTTCCCAAGTAAACTCGGGTCATCGTTTTGCATTCCATCGTACTCGAACGATCGGAATCTTGTTGCGTTTCAAGGTCTTGACCTCATGGTCCATAATTTCGATAGGTTCTTCCACGAAGTGGAGTTTGTCATCAATTGTAAGCTCTTCAAGTGGTATGAAAAGTTCTGGTTCGACAAGACACTTCTTCAGATTCAACACGTGGAAAGTGGGGTGAACAGCACTCAGCTGAGTCGGAAGGTCCAAACGGTAAGAAACGGGTCCAACACACTCCAAAACTTCAAAAGGACCAGTATATCGCGGATTCAACTTCCCACGCTTTCCGAAATGGATTACAACTTTCCAAGGTGCGACTTTCAACATAACGTGGTCGTCGATTTGAAATTCGCGATCCCCGCATTTAAGGTCGGCATAACTCTTTTGACGATCACGTGACGTCTTAAGCCTTGCTTAAATTTGGACAATCTTCTCGGTTGTTTCATGGACGAGTTCGGGACCGATGAGTTGCTTTTCACCTACTTCGGCCCAACAGATAGGAGAACAACATTTACAGCCATACAATGCTTCAAAAGGTGCGGCCTTAATACTTGCGTGATAGCTGTTGTTGTAAGAGAATTCGGCTAAAGGCAAGTGCTTCTCCCAAGCCTTTCCGAAATGAATAACACAAGCACGTAACATGTCCTCCAGGGTTTGAATCGTGCGCTCGCTCTGTCCATCGGTCTGCGAGTGATATGCGGTACTCATGTCGAGACGTGTTCCCAAGGCTTCTTTCAAGAAAAGCCAAAATCTAGAAGCAAAACGGGTATCTCGGTCTGAAATAATCGATAAAGGTACACCGTGTCGAGATACAACTTCCTTTATGTATAATTGCGCGAGTCTCTACATTGTATCAGTTTTCTTCATGGCTAGGAAGTGTTCAGACTTGGTAAGATGGTCAACGATAACCTAGATGGTATCATAACCACCTACCGTCTTCGATAGCTTCGTGATGAAATCCATCGTTATTCCTTCCTACTTCCATTGCAGGATTTCGGGTTGTTGAAGTAATCCAGATGGCTTCTGATGTTCGGCTTTGATCTTGGAACAAGTTAAACACTTTCCAGTGTAAGTCGCAACATCCTTCTTCAGGTTCGGCCACCAATATTGAACCTTGAGGTCGTGGTACATCTTACCAGCTCCTGGATGAATTGAATACCTTGACTTGTGGGCTTCGTCTAGAATAAGGCTCCGTAAATCTCCATAACTAGATACCCAAATTCTTCCAGCAAAGTATCGGAGTCCAGTCTCCTTGACCTCAAATCGAGAAACGAGAATGTCCAAGTGCTCTTGAGAAATATTCTCCTCCTTGAGAGCCTCATCTTGAGCTACGCGGATCTGGCTATTGAGATTCGTCTGAATGGTGATGTTCAAGGCACGGACACGAAGTGGTACCATTCTCTCCTTTTGGCTCAAGGCATCAGCTACAACATTTGCCTTGCCAGGGTGGTAAAGAAGTTCACCATCATAGTCGTTCAACGTCTTGATCCATCGACGCTGTCTCATATTCAGCTGCTTCTGGTCGAATATGTGTTGGAGGCTTTTGTGGTCGGTGAAGATAGTACTCTTGGTTCCATAAAGATAGTGTCTCCATAGTTTTAGCGCAAAGACAACGACTTCAAGTTCAAGATCGTGAGTAGTGTAGTTTCGCTCGCGAATCTTCAGTTGTCGGGAGGCATAAGCAATAACCTTTGTTCGTTGCATCAATACATAACCAAAACCTTGTCGGGAGGCATCACAATACACAACGAAATCATCACTGCCTTCGGGAAGGGATAGAATAGGAGCGGTGGTTAACTTCTGCTTTAGGGTTTGAAATGCTGACTCTTGCTCGGTTTCCCAAACGAACTTCTTCCCCTTGTGAGTTAACGCAGTCAAAGGATGCGCAATCAAAGAGAAACCTTCAATGAACCTTCTGTAATAACCGTCGAGGCCTAAAAATTGGCGGATATGAGTCGGAGTAGTAGGGGTTTCCCACTTGCTGATAGCTTTGATCTTCGCGGGATTGACTTTGATACCTTGATCGCTCACGATATGATCGAGAAATTGAACTTCCTTCAACCAAAATTTGCACTTAGAGAATTTGGCATAAAGTTGCTCTTGTCTCAAGAGTTCTAGCATGAGTCGAAGATGTTGCTCATGTTCTTCTTCGCTTTTGGAATAGATGAGGATATCATCTATGAAGACGATAACGAACTTGTCCAGGTATGGCTTGCATACGCGATTCATGAGATCCATAAACATGGCTGGTGCGTTGGTTAAACCGAATGGCATCACGAGAAACTCATAATGACAATAACGAGTTCGGAACGCAGTCTTCATCACATCGCTCTCCTTCACCCTCAACTGGTGATATCCTGATCGTAAATCAATCTTGGAGTAAACGCTGGATACTTGCAGCTGGTCAAAAAGATCGTCAATTCTAGGAAGGGGATACCGATTATTGATCTTCAACTTGTTCAGCTCACGATAATTGATACACATGCGAAAAGATCCGTCCTTCTTCTTCACGAACAAAACAGGTGCGCCCCAAGGCGATGAACTCGGTCGGATAAATCTACGGTCTAGCAATTCCTGCAGTTGACTCTGCAACTCTTGCAGTTCGGAAGGTGCTAGTCGATAAGGTGCGCGAGCTACAGGTGCAGCTCCTGGCACTAGATCGATCTAAAACTCAACTGGTCTCGGCGGCGGTAATCCCGGTAGTTCTTCTGGAAAGACGTCGGGAAATTCATTCACAATTCGTACATCATCCACACACTTCTTCTCAGTCTCTAGCTTCTTCACATGCGCTAAAATAGCAAAACGCCCATTCTTCATAACCTTTTGTGCCTTCATGCAACTAATAAGGTTTAGCTTCGGACTACATCTCTCTCCGTAAACAATCAGTGACTCACCATCTTCGCGAGGTATGCGAAGAATCTTCTCACCACAGATAACTTCTGCTTTCACCTTGGACAACCAATCCATACCGACTATCACATCAAAGCTTCCCAACTTAATGGGTATGAATTCAATCTTGAAATCTACACCAGCTAAGTTTATAATACCTCCTAGGCCAGTTTGGTCAACTTTCTCAAGTTTTCCATTGGTTACTTCAACAAGCATACTCTCGTCCAATGGCACTAACGACCAATCTATCTTAGCGCAAAAGTGTCTATCTACATAACTCCTATAGGTACCGGTATCAAACAGAACAAAAGTTAATAGGTTATTGATAGTGAATGTACCTGTGACCAAGTCAGGATCCTCACAGGCATCTCTGGCATTCATGTTGAAGACTCTTCCACGTGCTGGTCCGCCAACCTTCTTCTTGTTCGGACATTCATTCTTGAAGTAGCCCTGCTGGCAGCATTCAAAACACTTCCTTGGCCCATTCGGGTTTGTCCTCACAGCTGGGGTGGTGATCTTACAATCCTTGCCGATATGTCCAGTCCTCTTGCACTTTTCATAAACCATGTTGCAGTACCCAGTATGATGCTTATAGCATCTCTTGCACTGCGGAAGGCTACCTTTGTAGTTAGGGTTCGAGCTAGGGTTCGAGTTAGGATTCTTACAGTTGTTGTTTCCCTTGAAATTCTCATACCTCTTAGCTGGGTTTTGATCAAAGACCTTTCCCTTGTTTTCGTCCCACTTACGTTTCCCATTACTAGTTCCCAATTCTGATTTTACATTCTCTGGCTCTTGTTGGGTAATTTGATTCATCAGGGTGTGCGCCATACGCATAGCTTCTGGGACATTCACTGGTTTCGATGAAGTGACATTTCTTTGAATGTCCTTGGGGAGTCCCCACAGATACCTCTCCATCTGCTTGTACTCCGGAGTAACCCTTGTGGGGCACATCAAAGCTAACTCCAAGTATCTTCGGTTATAGCCATCAAGGTCAGTTCCTACAACTTTCAGTTCCCAAAACTCCGCTTCCATCTTCTGAATTTCGGTTCTGGGGCAATACTCCTCGATCATGGAACTCTTAAACTCCTTCCATAATGTAGCATAAGCCTCTCCAATTCCCTTATCCTGGGCAAGTGTGTTCCACCAGGTTAAAGCGCCATCCGACAGCGTACAAGAGGTGTACTTAGTTTTGTTCACTTCAGAGCAGTTACTCACACGAAATACAGATTATAACTTCTCAAACCATCTCATCAGCCCAAAAGGTCCTTCAGTACCACTAAAATTGTGGGGCTTGTAGCTCTAGAACTCATTGAATGTACACTCATTCCGAACAGCTGGATTGGCCGGTGGAGCTGGAGCAGGGTTGGCATTCGCCATAGCCGTGGCTACTCGAGCAGCTATCATTTCCTCGAGCTGAGATGCAGTGGGGATTTCTCGCGGACCTCTTCCATTTGCCATGGATCTTCCAAACAAAAGTTTCGACTTAAGTTAAAATTCCGCATTCAATAATTCATAACGCTATCGCATAAGGTAATCAATTGGAAAACATCACAATACACGTTATCTAAGCATGTCAAGTTAGTTGCAGTTAGCACGAAAACCATCAGGTAATAACTTAAATAGAACACTGTATAATAATTAAACAACATTAAGTTCCATTCATTAATAAGAAAGTTGCATACATCTTCATAAGGTTCGTACAATACTTGAGTAAAGCATGAAACTACTAACGAGATTACATAATGAAATCTAATACGATAGCCCTATGGTGATGGTGGGTAAATGATGTCCATCAAGTGGGATATCTGATCCTCGAGCTCAGTTACCCGAGCACGAAGGGTATGTACTTCCCTCGTCAGTTCCTCGACGATGGGGGATGCTGGTGGGGCAGGTGGTGCAGATGGTGCAGGTGACGTCGGTTGTGCAGATGGTCCAGAAAATGCAGACGTAGTACTGGAAGTAGATGGCATAGCACGGGCGGTCTTACGCACGAATGGATCAGCGGGATCGGGCACAACCCGGTTGCGGGCGGTGACTCTAGCCAACAGTCCACGTGCATTCATGAACTGCTTACCTCCGTTAACCCCTGGAATAACAGTACCATCAAAACGCAACCGCTTCTTCGATGGGTTAGAGGGTGGCTGTACGGGCTCCTCCTCAGGGTCCTCCTCAGAATCCTCCTCGGGCTCCTCTTCGTTGGTGTCATCGGATGATGAATCGTCTGAATCATCTGAGGCTGGATATGCCTGGCCGGTGGTCATAAGGTGATATCTGAAAGGTGGAATCGGTACAACACGTCCATCAGTGGTGCGTCTAGCCCAATGTCCATGCTCGTTACAGAAAGGACCATCTCCATTTCCCCCAGGGATTACAGTATCATCAGAATGGTGTTGTGGCTCCGGGAGTCTAGGGCTGGGTGGTGCTGGAATCTCCTCTGGATCCTCGTCTCCATCTGAGATGTCCATCAGGTCAAGCACGAGTCCACTAGAAGGTGTATCGCCAGAGTCGTCGAAGGGTAGAGGTGAATCAGCAACAATCGTAGGCGAGGCATCAGTCGTCTCTGATTCACTCTCGAAGTCAAAGGTCATGGGCAGCATGTCTGACATCCGAACAAGGAAAAATAACTTTTTCCATGTCAGTAAGACATATAGCAAGCACATAATCAGGCACTACAGCATCCTAGCAGTACATAACATGGTAATGAAAATAGTTCTAAACAGAAGTAACATGCAAAAGCAGGTAGTAGAATGCAGTAACAAGAATAAGTAGCAGCATGCAGTAAGTTCTCATAGCAATAAGAATAAGCAGTAGCATGCAGCAGTTTCGTAGAAACAGGTAAACAAGCAAGTTGTAGATTAGTCCTATTAGTGAATCCTACTCGGTCTGGTCTAGACTCACTAATGCAACCTAATCCCCTACAACCAATGCTCTGATAGCAAATGTGACGCCCCGTACAAAACCATCATGTACGATTCGTCAACAACAGAATCTTTACACGGTCAAACACTATATGCTGTTTGAAAACCAGTTTTGCATTCATAAAAAGATAGCGTTTACAAAAGATAACGTGACACAGAGGTCATTACAAAGCCATTATTCAAATAACATAAGTTGTGAATGCAAGATAAAAGTTTCATGATTGAGACGTCTCTAAGTAATGCAGCGGAAATCTAACACAGCAGGTCCATAACAGCAAGTCTATAAAAACCAAGTCAATAAGTCTAACAGCGGAAGCAACAACGTCTAAGCACCTGAGAAATACACGCTTAAAAGTCAACACGAATGTTGGTGAGCTATAGTTTGTTTGTTCCAGTAATGTAATGTAGACCACGAGATTTCGTATTCAAAACAGTATGAAAAGTATATGTTTATCCATGGGCACCCGATAACTAACTTAACGTAATAATAATACCCCCTAAAAGTACACTTGGCGTGTGCGTATGTCCTCAAAGTATCAAACAACCGTTAAATGCTAGCGCGACTAGCCCGATTGGGGATGTCAAACCCTATAGATCCATATCTAATATTCGCGTTCACCAGTTCAAAAACCAATGATTAAACGTTACCATGCTAAGGGGAAAGTTTATGCCGTTATATAACCCACACATATGTAAAGTTTTAGTACTCATTTCAAGTAAGTAAAACATAAAAATCGCATGTATTCGCAGTCCCAAAAATAGTATAAGTAAAAAGGGAAACTATAACTCACAGTGATAAATGCGGTAAAGTCAATATGCAAAGTATGCAAGTAGTAAGTCGGTCCGAAAGGTCGTCAACCTAAGT
Organism: Rutidosis leptorrhynchoides; assembly: GCF_046630445.1. Lineage (NCBI taxonomy): Eukaryota > Viridiplantae > Streptophyta > Magnoliopsida > Asterales > Asteraceae > Rutidosis > Rutidosis leptorrhynchoides. The sequence goes on along the minus strand of NC_092334.1, from coordinate 371,027,465 downwards.
CAAAGGTCACTAGGTCAGTATGTTGTCCCAAAAGGTTTAAAAGCGCATAAATTAAGTTTAAGTGTCATTATCAACATCATCATTATCATCATCGTTCATCAACACTAAGGTAAGTTTAACAAGAATAGATATCGAAACAAAAGGCTGACTTCGGACAGCTGTTACGACAGCTATACAAATTGAAAAAACACGTAGTCAGTGGCTATGGGTCCGTATATGAGTCCTCTAACCTCTGACCAGTTTTCAGAACCTAACTCATCTTCATTTGACCGTGGCGACAGTTTAAGTTCGAGTAGGTCAGAAATTTCAGCACAACATTACAAAGGCGTAGTGACTTTCGGAAGGCTATAAATCCTAAACCGTATATCGGATTAAGTCGAGGCCTAAATGAAAAGTCATCTACTCAAAACGAAATATCTGAAAATCAATTTTACAGAAGTTCAGGAGTCTGATCAGACCCCGAAAAACAGAAAGCAAGTGCTCCGGTGAGGTTCTTGGTGCTTGATGCTCTTCACGGTTCTCATCCTTGATGCTTGTAAGCTTCAAGTGTACTGATGTGTGCAGCGGTGTATACGAAATACTATTATTTTTATTACGAAATACGATACAATTTACACAAGTTTTATTTATTTATATAGATGGGATATACTTAAACCTTGCTACAACACTTATAGGCAGTGTACCTAATCGTAGAGTAGTGTAGTTTTTAGTAAGTCTGGTTCGTTCCACAGGGAGCTAGCTGAGTTAAACGCTATATTTTTATTAACTATTTTTATATAAATAAATAATATATATATATATATATATATATATATATATATATATATATATATATATATATATATATATATATATATATATATATATATATATAAGTAGTAATATTATTATAAAAGGGGGTTTACCGTTTAATGACCGGTTTGTCGATTGCATAAAGATAAATGACGATAATATAAATGATAGAATTTAAATTGTGATAAAGTAAATTGCAGTAATTAAAATAACAGTAAATAAAGGTACGATGAAATATGAAATAAAAGTATTATGCTTATTTAAACTTCCGTAATCATGATGTTTGACGTTTTGATTTTAATTTATTTATCTGGGTTAATTGTCCTTTGTCTTGGATTTATTTGATACCTATCTGGTTTTTTTCCATAATAGTCCATCGGTCATAATTATAAAATGCTCGTCAAATTAACCTTATTCCCGAAGTCAAATATTCCAACTAATTAGGAATTCGAACTGTAACAAGGTTTTAATACTTTATTTAATGATTACACCAGGTTATCGACTGCATATAATCCAAGGTTTTAATACTTTGCTAACAATTACACCAATTACCCTTGTATGTAATTCACCCCTATTTTAATAAGATATGAATATTAATTTACCCACTTGATCAGTTTGAATAATCAATTACCCAACCCGAATAATTAATTAAATGATCGTAAAAGATGTCGTATAAACGTCACTAAATAGGACATGCATAATCATTTAATAATTATTAGATTAACTAATTTGAAGATAGGTTCGACAGATTCTAATGAGTTGTCATTCGATTAGACAATACCCCCATCTATTAATAGTTCATAGTCCAATGTCCACAAGTGTCGGTCTTTTGTCCAAACCCGAATTATGGTACAAAATCCAATAACCCCATCTTAATATGTAGTCTAAAATCACGATTACTTCGGCTCAAATAAGAATAATAATAACTTAGTTACGAGACATTAATTGAAAAAGGAAGAACATTGCTTACAGTGATTATTTATCGCGTAGCGTTACCCGGACAGAGTTTCGACTTAAAACCCGTAAAACATTTCTTACAATAACCCAACTAAACCATAATTTATTATTAATCTTAATTATAATTAAAATTATAATTATAAATATATACTACATAGAGAGAAAGAAAGATTGAAAAAGGTGTATTCAATTCGGCCGAAAACGTTGCAATTTATAGGACTTGGCCTGCTACAGGATGCCATGCGATCACATGGATTTTGTGCTTCCAGGCCATGCGATCGCATGGCCAGCTGGATCCAGATATTTTGCTTTTAAAACGTGGGCTGCTCGATTTTAATAATATATAATATAATATATATAATTATATATATATTATATTATATTCTTGTGCATAGTTGACTTGTAATTTTAGCTCCGATGTCTCGCTCGTTTACGCCCGGTCTATGTCTCAGTTCCAGATTTTCGAACGTCCTTTCGTACACGTAGATATCGTGTACTTTGCATTCCGCGGCTCGTACTCTTGTCATTTTTAGATGTTTCTTATCAATAAATGAAACCATTTGAATTATATCTTGTTCATTTGAGCTTTTTGGTCATTTGCGTCTTTAAATCTTCGTTTTCTTCTTTTGTCTTCGCACTTATTTATTTAAACGATTATTGCATAAAAATAGAACAATAGCAACTAAAAGCTTTACATATTGGAAGGATATTGCGCCTAAATATATGTTCATTTGGAGCACTATCAAATATCCCCACACTTGAGCGTTGCTTGTCCTCAAGCAATACAGAACTTGAAATTAAATCACACTTCACTCGAATCACTTTTTTTTATTCTCACACTTTATACATCAGTGATTTTGATACGGCGGTATAAACAATGATAGTAACGATGTGGTTTACAGTCCCACATGACTATTAAAAATTTAAATCCTTTAAGGAAATTGGATCTTTATGAAAACATTTGATCTTTTGAAAATTCTTTCTAGCTTTTACCTTAGATAAGTTTTCCGGAATAACCCTTCACCGGTGTTTGCAAAATGTTTTTGTGGGTTTCAGATTTTAAAATTTTAGCTCAAAACTTGAGGTTTTGTGTCACCCACTTGCTAACCTTGTATTAGGAAAGCACACGTCCAGTATACTTGCTCCGTATATTACCTTTCGGTAAACTACCGTCCGGTTGTAAAGGAAAGCGACTAACAAGCAACTGTTAAGGCAATGTCTAATGACATGCAGATGTTCATGGTCCACAACGTGTCGGATGCAATTACTATCCTTTGTAGGAGAAATAGCAAAGATCACCCTATAGTTTTTCGGTCTGGCACAAGGTCCTGTCTTTGACCATGCTATGCAACCACCATTCTTATGGTTGACACCCAATTTGGTTCAGGTGACCTATGAATTCCAGGTGAATTCTTAGGATTTTACGTTCAATGGTAATGAACGCATTGAAAATAGGTTTTCCGAAAACAAATCGGTTTTAATTTTGATCAAAATATTTTCTCGTTCAAGCTCAAGTTTAGATATCATCGAATTCCATGAGTTTATAATTCTAAATCTTTAAAGTCAATCTCAAGGATTGAGTAATATCAGGCTTAAAAGCTGATTTTTAATCTTTAAGGAGATTATCCTTTCTGGGGGTCTGATTCATTAGTCTTATCAAGCTAATTTGCACGGCGCCCTCTCCATTTTACGAGACAGATCCTCTCATAGTTAGGATAAGTCTGACCACTTGGCGACCCTGTTTGATGCTGAGGTCCGTGGATTTCCTGCTGATTTTAGAGATGACTTTTCTAGATTTTTCGTCAACCTACAGCTGGTCTGGAAGACAACTTCTTGACCTAAATCAAGAAGCGCGTTTCTTTTTCATAAGACTTTACTTCCTTTTATTGATGGAATTGATTCATCGTGCAGATCCATCTATTCTTTCAAAGGTATTAAAATAAATCGGGTAAAACTGATTAGTTTAGTCCAAAGCAAAAGTACCTGCAATAATCTGTACCAAATATGTGATATGTGTTTTAAAGAACTTGGTAAATTCTTCCCGCACTTAGCTTTTATTTATTCTTTTCTTTACCTTTTTATTCTCTTCTATTCCATTTTAAATGAATTCAAGCGTTTTGGGCTGTTTCTCCATTTATGTTCTCTCCGAGGTAACAATATTTTCGGTATTAACACCTAGTTTTATTGTTCATAAATATGTATAAACATGATTTTGAATTCATTTAGTTGAAATTTTTTTCAAATTTTCACAAAATTTAGCAATTAAACTAAGTGTAAACCCGAGAGAATTTATAACCCTTCCCCACACTTGAGATCATGCAATGCCCTCATTTGCATGAAATTAGACTATAATTATAAATTCATGAGGGTGATTAGTGTAGAAAAGTGATTAAAAATAACGAGTTTGCAAACATATTGTTTTATATCACATTTGATATTTTACCTCTTGTCGTTAAAATTAGTAGCTTTTGCTAAACTTAATGCCAGTCTTTGAAAGTGCGTTGTTTTACCCTGTTTTACATAAGATAAACTATATAAATATATATATATATATATATATATATATATATATATATATATATATATATATATATATATATATATATATATATATATATATATATATATATATATATATATATATATATATATATATATAAAACCTTTAACAATTCAAATGAATAATTTTTTAAAATTTTGTTTCCTTTTACTTTAGGTAGTTTCGGTATGTTTACCTAGTCCGTCACTCGACAAAATTTAAAATTTGTCGTTAAAGCGATTGTTTTAAAAGCAAAGATTTTTGGGTTTTTTTTTTATTTTTTAATTTTTTTGGTATACTTTAGATCAATAAAATTAAAAAGAATGATAACAAAATTTTTCGCCCCGCCCTCGGGTAAAGCAATTTCGATTCTATGATCTAGTCTTTAACTTACGACAAATTTTAGAAATCATTTTTTAAACTTAATGAAATAAAGCAAAATTTTGTTTTTAAATTCACACAAAACATAAATTTAAAAAGCATATTAATTTCATAAAAACCCTACAAAACAAAAAAAAATCAGAATGGGGGGAGAAAACTAGTTCTTTAGTGTCTGCTAGTGGAAAAGACCAATCGGATTCCATTCTCGGAACTACACAAGAACAGAACAACTAACTCTAGACAGCGTTTTCTTTTTAGAACATTTGAATCTCTCCACACTTAGGTAGCTTTGGTGTCTAAATTGTGATTAACTTCATCGTCAATTTCTAATCAACTTGCATATCTGTGACTTTTGCTTTAAGCCATTGGTCGGATTCCTGTGTAATATCCACAAATTCAACTAGTTTCGCCTTTTCTTTAGGCGATAGATTGGATACTAACCGGTTACATAACTTAAACTTTCCCTTGGTTCTAGCATCGCGAATCCGTTTAATAAGTTTCTTCATTGAACTATTAATAACGGGGTCATTTAATTTCGTATCAACAATGGGGTTCTTTGTTATCAAGTTATCATTAGGTGTTACTTCATCTTCCCCACACTTAGGCGTTTTATTATTGTTAAGCACTACTGTTGGAGTTGGTAAAACAATATAGTTCTTACCAATCGTTTTTGTTGGTTCAACGATTTTGGTTGGTGGAGATTTAGCCTTTCGACTCACAAATGTGACTGATTTTTCATCATTACTAAGTGTCATTCTACCCTATCTTACATCAAATAACGCTCCGGTGGACGCTAAGAATGGTCGACCTAAAATTAGAGGAATGTTTGAGTCCTCTTCTATGTCAATAACAATAAATTCGACTAAAAAGGTTATATTACCCACTTGAACGGGTAGGTTGTCAGCAATTCCAACTGGGTGCCTAATGGTTTGATCAAAGAGTCGAACACTCATCTCTGTTGGACTTAACTCACCTAATCCTAATCTCTTATTTAATGAAAGAGGCATTACACTCACACTTGCACCTAAATCTGATAATGCATCATACATGACACAATCACTAAGTAGACAAGGAACAATAAATTTACCCGGATCACCCACCCTGGGCGGAGGTTTTGGTGGAACTGTCTTCACCGGGTTTATCTTTACGGTTTTTATTTCTTGCATTTTCTTATTCTTCTTCTTCTTCTTCTTTCCAGAGGTATCACAAACTTTATTACCTATTACTTGCTCATACTCAACTTCCTTTCTTGGAAACGAGATGGGTGGTTTGTATGGTGCCACCACTGGTTTTACATACTCGGGTGGTGGTGGTGGTGTTGTAACTTCTTCATTGTTACTTACATCAAAAACCTTCCCATCTTCTGATGCTGGTTTTTCAGAATTTGTTGAAACCATATTAACATTCTCATTCCGAGGATTTACTTTAGTATCACTCGGTAGCTTTCCTTGTTCCCTCTCACTCATCATGCTAGCAAGAGTACCTACGTGTTTTTCTAGATTCAAAATGGAAGCTTGTTGAGTTCTTAATGACTGATCAAACCTCTCATTCATTTGGGTTTGAGATGTAATAAAGTGTGTTTGAGATTCTATTAGCTTTTCCATATTTCTTCCAGATTTGGCTTTTTCTCTTCTGTTTGTTGTGGTGGTTTATACAAGCCAGGTCTTTGTTGATTGAAAGTGTTGTTTTGAGTTGGTTGGTTATTCGGACCTTGTTGGTTATATGAGTTATTGTTGGGTACATTTGGATTGTAAAGAATATTTTGATTTCGATTAAAGTTTGGCCTTGGTGGTTGATAATTATTTTGATAATTATTTCCCGGCCTTTGGTTCATGTAGGAAACATTCTCATGTTGTTCCATCGTTTGCTCAATGTGACAATCTTTCGTTAAGTGAGGTCCACCGCATTGCTCACAACTGATTCGTATCGCGTGAATATCTTTATTCATCTTTTCCATTCGTCTTTCGAAAGCATCTATTTTTACGAAAATGGAATCAAAGTCATGGCTAGAATCGGCTCTAGCCGCTTTAGATGATCTAACGATGTCTTTTTCTTGATGCCACTCATGTGAGTGGGAGGCTGTGTTATCAATAATTTTGTAAGCTTCAGTTGCAGTTTTATTCATAATGGAACCACCAGCTGCTGTGTCGATGTCTTTTCGTGTAGCAACGTCGACACCTTGGTAGAATATTTGTACTATTTGATATGTGTCTAAACCGTGTTGATGACATCCTCTCAACAACTTTCCGAATCTTGTCCACGCCTCATATAATGTTTCATTTGACTTTTGCAGGAACGTAACAATTTCTCCTTGAAGACTCAAGGATTTAGATGCCGGAAAGAATCTTTTAAGAAATTTTTCAACTAAAACATCTCATGTGTCAATCGCCCCTTCAGGTAACGATTCTAACCAATCTTTGGCTTCTCCCTTTCAAGTCAAGGGAAACAACATGAGATATATATGTTCATCCTCAACTTCTCTAATTTTGAATAGAGTACAGATCCTATTAAAGGTTCGAAGATGTTCATTTGGATCTTCTTTTGGCGTTCCACTAAATTGGCATTGATTAGTTACCATGTGTAGGATTTGTCTTTTGATTTCATAATCTGGCGCATTAATGTCTGGTTTAATAATGGCGTGACCTTGGCCCGTGCGTGTGGCTCTCATTCGGTCTTCTATACTTAGAGGTTCAGTTACTTCCATAATTGAATTTGTTAAATACGAATCACTGGAGGATTCTGATTTAACGGTTTGTGGTTCAGGAGGAATGATTAGTGGTTCTGGATCTTGGAATCGTCCTTGAATATCCTCCGGGTTTTCAATTTTAAAGTCGGGTTCAAAAAATGGATTATCGGGATTTTGAGTTGGAGTACTTGTTTGACTAGATGATGATTCTAAAGAAAAATCAACGGCGATAATATTGGCTAGATGTCTTGATCGAGTTACAGGTGGTGAACGTATGAAAGGTGGTGAACGTTTTGCTCGGTGCATTCACTGAATATCCTATTAGTTATAAATATAAAAATTATATAAGTTATCAAATTAATAGACTTTTCTGATTTTGCCCACGTTTCGAATAGCCAATAGATGCAGCAGGTAGCCAGGACCCTTTAAATCGGAAGCCCACAACTCGCCACTAACAAATCCAACTATTACTACGAACCAGAAAATTTTGGATGTCTATCAATTTAACCGCTTAAAATAATTTTTCGTCGAAATTTAAAGAAAATAAAGAAAATTCTATGTCCTAAAAACTAGAGCGTAGAAATGAGAAAGAAAAAGCGCGCGTCGAAAAACGTCGAAAAATAAAAGGTCGAAAAATCAAAATAAGAAAGTAAAGCGTCGAAACTTAAAAGTCTAAAAACTAAATATTAAAAGTTGCGTCTAAATGTATTAAAGCTTAAAAGGAATTCTATATCCAAAACGGCAATAACTTAATTAGGCACTAAATTCTATTAAATATTAAAGCGATAAGTGACGTCGTAAAATTCTAAAGCGCCTAAATCTTAATCTAAAGAAAAAATATTCAATTTATAAAAAGATGCAAAAAATGATAAAATTACTTATTTTTATAAAAATATTATTTTTATATAATTATTTTATAAAAGTACTAATTTATAAATTAATAAAACTAATTAAAACTTATAATTAATTAAAACTAAACTTAAACTAATTATATTAAAATAAAACCCTAATCTTAAATAATTAATAATAATTATAATAATTAATTTGTAACCCTAATCGTACTGTACGAGGTATGTTGTGACGACCCGAAAATTTCTGACCAAATTTAAACTTAATCTTATAATGATTTCGACATGATAAGCAAAGTCTGTAATGTTGAGTCACAAAACAATTTAAACTGTATTCATGTAATTATTTGAACCTTGACCAACTCCCGACGATTCACGAACAAATATGTGTAAATAAAATTGTAAATATATATAAATATGAACATAAGTATTTTAAATAAATTAAATACGCTTTAATCAATTAGAATTAAAAATGTAAAATAATAATAATGATGTATCCTTAAAATGAATATATGTGTGTATATATATATATATATATATATATATATATATATATATATATATATATATATATATATACGATTCTTACTAATAACTATTATTATATGGTAGTATATATATATATGGATAAATATTAAATATTCAACATATGTTATCATATAATATTAATAATTAAATGTAATTGCAAGTTAAAGATATATATGTGATAATATTATTACTACTTTTATTATTACTGATATCAATATACTATTACATAAATATATATATATATATATATATATATATATATATATATATATATATATATATATATATATATATATATATATATATATATATATATATATATATATATATATATATATATATATATATATATATATATAATATAGATATGAGATTTGATATATATAACTATCATTATTACTAATTAAACTTATAAAAATTATCATTATCATAGTAATATATTTATCACTAATCTCCTTATCAATAATAATTAGGATTATTATTTATAGTATTATTAATAATATTATATATTATCAAGAGTTGTGAATTATATATATACGGTTATATAATTAAATATATAAAATTAAATATATATAAATACATTACATATAAAAATACAGTTATTATATAAATATATAATTAAATATATATAAATACATATACATATAAAAATACGGTTATTATATAAATATAGATACATATACAACTATATATATATATATATATATATATATATATATATATATATATATGAAACAGTTATTTACATACAGATAGTTACAAATTCTGGTATATATCAAAATCACGATTCAATTATCCAGCTAATACATAAACCCTTGATTGGTACGATTTAAATAAAAAAAGAGATTTATGTTCTTATTTTCTTTATTCCTATTTTAAATTATACTTCCTGTCTGGAAGTTGCTACAAGTCGATTTCAGTTAACCCAATAAGATTCCTACTTCGATTATACAACACACTTCATATAACTTTAACTGCAAATGGAAAGAAAACTGAAAAAAATTGGAAACAGAAACGTAAACCCCAGTTCTTGTAACTTTTATTCAAAACCTCGAATTTGATTTTAAATTCAAAATGTAAAAGTGCAGTTGTGTAAGGAATCCCATATACAAACTATCTGCAAATTCTTAAAACCCAATTTCTAATATCGCGTTTTAATCTGCAAATTCTTAAAACCCAATTTCTAATATCGCGTTTTAATTTTTGAGTCAAACATTTAAATCAAAAAGTCAAAACTGCATGTTCTTCATGAAATTCAACCTCGTTTTAATGATTCAAGTTCAATTGATTATGGCAGAAGTTTATAGGAGGGATTTAAAGTGTATGTTGTTTAGAAAATTTTGTCTAAAACAATTCAAAAACCATTTTTTTGATGTTTGAGGTTATGGTTTTATTGTTCTTCGCATACAGCGACTTTTGATTCCTTTCTTTTATTTTTTTTTTTTTGTTTTGCTGTTGTTTTGTATCTATTAATAGCAACTATATTTGATTTAAAATCAAATGATTAGGATTGTTAGGGATTGATTTGATTTTGAGTTTGGCCGTTTGTAATATGAAGAAGAAGATAGAAGTTAACACAGGGACGGTTTAAATAAATTAGGGGTAGATTATATCAGGAAAAAAGTTGTAGCAGGATGGTTGATTGGGTTTGTGATTGAGCGGGAGGTCGCGGGTTCGAGTCCTGGCTTGGGCGGTTTACTATTTTTTTGAGCTTTTAAAGGTAGTTCATTTTCAAAGTTATTATTATTATTATTATTATTATTATTATTATTATTATTATTATTATTATTATTATTATTATTATTATTATTATTATTATCATGATTACAAATATTATTGTTATTATCATGATTATTATTATTGTTATTATCTTTATTATTATTATGACTAATATTGTTACTAATATTATTATTAAAAGTATTATAATTAGTATTGATAACAATATATATAAGTATTATTATTATTATTATTATTATTATTATTATTATTATTATTATTATTATTATTATTATTATTATTATTATTATTATTACTATTATTATTATTATTATTATTATTATGAAAATAATACAAGTTATCATTAATTGCATTAATATTAGTATTAGTATCACTTTTGTAAATACTAGTATTATTATTATTATTAAACAAATGTATCATTATTAACAATATCATTATTATTATTAATATTATCATTTCTAATAAAGTTATTATTATTATTATTATTAAATCATTAATATCATAACTATCATAAACAATGAAATTAATATTCTTTTTAAAAGTATTATTATTAATATCATTGTTATTATCATTAATAGAGTTATTATTAATATAAGTATATTATTAAAGTTATTATCATTATTTTTACTAATATTAACTTAATATAATATGAACTACCGTTTTGATAAACAAATGAAATACATAAATATATATATTTAACACATATAACATAATACAAAATTTTATTATATAAAAGGAATATATGAAATATAAATATATTATAAATATAGAAGTAATATCATTAATAAGTTATATATATAAACCTATTCGACTACGATTGTGTGTATTAATATATATATACACAAATGATTTAGGTTCGTGAATTCAAGGACAACTTTGCACTTGTTCAATGACGTTATATGTATTTTTACTACGAAATATAGTATGGTGAGTTTCATTTGCTCCCTTTTTAATTGCTTTTGCAATATATATATTTTGGGCTGAGAATACATGCAATATTTTATAAATACTTTACGAAATAGAGACAAGTGATTAAAAATGATATTCTGCGGATTGATGTGCTAGGTAATTTAGTTATATGTTATAAGAGCATATAAGCGCGAATCCTAAAGATAGATCTATCAGGCTTAACACCCCCATCCTGTAGGTTGCACTAGACATAAGAGCTAGTGGGCGGATGTTTAGTACTTCGAGGATTATTTATACACTTGCGAGTGTACATATCCATCTTTGCGACGATGACTTATTATATTATTGTTAAGGTTGGTTACTGAGGCCTCAACATAAGCAGAACGGTTTATACACTTGCGAGTGTACATATATTTATAAACGGAAATCTTGTGGTCTATTAATATATTGAAATGATTGTTATGATAAACGTATGAACTCACCAACCTTTTGGTTGACACTTTTAAGCATGTTTATTCTCAGGTTTGAAAGAAATCTTCCGCTGTGCATTTGCTCATTTTAGAGATAATACTTGGAGTCATTAATGACATATTTCAAAAGACGTTGCATTCGAGTCGTTGAGTTCATCAAGATTATTATTAAGTCAATTATAGTTGGATATATTGATATGGTATGCATGCCGTCAACTTTCAATGTAAAGCAAGTTTGTCTTTTAAAAACGAATGCAATGTTTATAAAATGTATCATATAGAGGTCAAGTACCTCGCGATGTAATCAACTATTATGAATCGTTTATAATCGATATGGACTTCATCCGGATGGATTAGGATGGGTCATCACTGTTGGTATCAGAGCGGTGGTCTTAGCGAACCAGGTCTTGCATTAGTGTGTCTAACGAATAGATGATTAGATGCATTAGTGAGTCTGGACTTCGGCCGTGTCTGCATGTCAAAAGTTTTGCTTATCATTTCCTGTTAAAAATTACCTGCTTATCATCCTTAGGAAATTACCTGCTTATCATTCTTAGTCTAGACACGTTTTACTGCATTGACTGCATGAATAGTGTATAGACAAAATTCATATCTTAGCGTATCTGATAATTCATATCTTAGCGCATCTGTTATTGTAGGCTTGCCTGACATATGCCGTAAATCCCTCCGTAATCTATGAAATCTTTTACTCTATATATATAGATATTCTATGTAAATAGAATACCATCCGATAGCCAAAAATCATTCATATCGAAAAATCTTTTACTCAATCTTATGAAATGGAACTCGCCACTAGTTCAAGTCCCTCGAATTTCAACAGCTATTCCGACATGGATGTTCACTTAAACTCCGAAAGCAGCGTCACCAGAATGAATCAACCAATCATCCATCCCCAATTCATCTAATGGGTTCGTAGCCTACTTGATCATTGGAGACAAAAAGAAGGTGATCCTTTCCACCAACCGAATTCACCTCTTGGCAGAGAACCTGGAGCACTTACTGGCAAACCAGTCTGAAACACCAATTTCACCCTCATTGCCTGAATATCTCGCCACAATTATATTCTATCTAAAATTCTAAAACTTATTCATCCACTCGTTCCGACCGAAAATCATCTTGGAGTAATGGAAGAAGTCAACGAGCTTCGCGCTCGAGTAATAAATTTGGAGAATATGGTGCAAAACTTACCAGCTTTAGCAACACCACCGGCACCAACAGTACAACCAACAAACCAAGTTATCAACATCACATGCCTCAACATCTCATTCTGTACCCCGAGTATAATCTTCGTTCTACGTGTCGTTCTACATCATTTATCTTCTTACGACATGACGATTATGTAATCTTTAATGTTCTAGAGATTATATATTCTTGTTCTAACGGTAAATCAAATGAGTTTAATATCATATTGACTCATTAAATCCATGATTACATCTGAAGAGAATATATATATGTAAGTATATTTTCATAAAGATTGTAATTAAAAATTCTTTTGTACAAACGATTAATGGTGAAAATATTTTAACGGGTAGGTAATACCCGAGAAATATTTAGATTTCACATTAATAAGTTACACTGTACATTCTTCAAATCTGATTCAACATTCATTTACTATCCTACTTACATCTACAGATATACGTATCCATTCACAGCAGAATAACCATTTTCATTCAAAATTCATATTTGGATTTTGACTTATCAGAATCCAACAAGTGGCATAATGAAGAAAACATTGGATAAAATAAAATTTATTAGAAACAAACAAATTAACTATGAGTAATTCTGTTAAGAATCCACGCTAACAAAATCCTAGCTAACTATTCCTACCTAACTGTTAATTCCATATTACATTTATTTATCGCAATTTATTTATCGCCATTTATTTATCACAATTTATATTCTCGCAATTTTATTTATCATCATTTAATTTCTGTTATTTATTTTACGCACTTTATTTATCGTCATTTAAATACTGTTATTTACGCATTTAAATATCGGGACACGTATACAAGGTTTTGACATATCATATCGACGCATCTATATATATTATTTGGAATAACCATAGACACTCTATATGCAGTAATGCTGGAGTTAGCTATACAGGGTTGAGGTTGATTCTACAATAATATATATACTTTGAGTTGTGATCGAGTCTGAGACATGTACACGGGTCACGACACGTATTAATTAATTCGAATATTATATATTGCTAACTGTGGACTACCAACATTGGACAATTAAAATGAATTAAAATATTAATTATAACATATGAAACTAAACAATTCTTCAAGTTTGCCACTTGATTTCATCTTAAACCTCATTTGTATCTTGATGATTACAATCTGCGTTCAAACCTTTCATGATCCTTGAAAACACCTCAATCGAGAGGATGAACCAACCGCACTTCATCTATGAAAGAAAAAGATTGATGCATATAGTTACGCACCTGAAAACACTTAGAATCTGAGTAAACGTTTAACACGTATCTGTGCTAGCTCCTTTGGCGTTGTTATTACCGAAAATAACTTCACAATCCCTTTCTAAATCAGCCAATTTTGTCACAGCTTCAGCAAATCAACTTCGACTTTCATTCGGATTAGCCTTATTATAACTTTGATATATAAGTTTACCTTTCGTTATCGTTGCCAAGGAACCGTTTATATCCCACCACATTAGCAGTAAACTTACCGGCAACTTCATTGATCTTGGACTTTCCAAAAAATCATTACATTCAGTGAAACTGTATCATTTACTCATTTACATCTTATAATGAGAATTACTATACCAATTACCGGGAATTAGAAATCAGTATTTTGAAATCTCGCAGCATGTCTGCATCAACAGTTATAAGTATACATATAATCCTTATCTCTTAGAATTATGATCTTCCATTCTGATATTATGAAAAGCACCCAGTCTACAAATCAATACTTCAAATTCTAAAAAAGCTAAATACAGCAGCAAAAACTGTACACACCTTAACAGTCGAAGGTATAAAGATAAAGAATAAGTGTGTTTGCAAAGCTCGGAAAAGTTGGAACTGTAAAAACGATTAAGCAAACTATGAAGGTGGCTGTGGACAAATCACAAAGACTAAACCTGCCATCAAAGAATCCAAATAATTCAGTACCTGCTAAAGTCATTAACGAATACCTTGCTTCTGTCTCTAAACTTTTGCAGACAAATTTTCTTCACCATCCATCGATATTAGAAATCCTAAGATATCATCGTACCTTTCTTTATTAACATCCTCAATATTTCTGAAGATATCTTCATAAATATTCTCGTCCGATATTAATTATCTCTCCGCGCTATCTGTGTTATATCATAAACGGAAACTGTTTTAGTTTCTATATTATGTAAACCTTCAAGTTTAAATTATAAATGATTTTGAAGTAGTATTGGGAACTGAAGCATGAGTTAGTATAATATAATGACACTTGATCAACGTGATTATATTATAGTAAGTCATGATGAGTTTCTAATGAGACATGATGATTCACAGATCATAACGTCATCATGTGCCATGTTACATAACTCTTTCATTCTGCTTAACTCCTGAACATATCAAGAAATTATATTCTTGATAGTTCTATTCTCAATGATTCTGGTAATTTGACAAATCAATTCGTGCTATTACGTTCTTTCTTGTTTAGAACATTAAGTTCATTCGAAACTCCATACTTACGAATTCTGGACCATTACTCGCTTTACTAGAGGTCGAGAAGAGAATAAAAAGGCAAAGAGCTCCAAAATATAAGAGAAAATATAAAGTCCAATGACAACACATAGGTTACAAACCATGGATATTAATACGAATAGCGATATAAAGACACGGTATAATTAAGAATAGTATCACCCCAAGGTAATAGTAGAAGTAAACAGATTTTTTTTGGTGGAAGATTGTGACGATCGCTCCAAATCCATATGGACGAACACGTCATTCATCGATTTCATTGCGAGGTATTTGACCTCTATATGATACGTTTTGTAAACATTGCATTCTTTTAAAAAGGCACACCATAAATGAATATTTAAATCAAAGGTTTTCGACATCTGATGATTTCTACATATAGACAATCACCGTAAATAATAGTTTACAATAATACTTCCTTTGACAATGCAGTCAAAATAAGATACATGGTGATGATTTAGTGAATACAACGTTTCCTTGAAAAATATGTCATGTAAGACTCCATGCACATAGCTTGTCTAACACATAAGTAAACAGCGGAAGACTTCTAGGAAACCTGAGAATAAACATGCTAACAAGTGTCAACACAAAGGTTGGTGAGTTCATAGTTTTATTGTTTCATATAATCTGTATATAAAGGTGGATCACAAGATTTCAGTTGTTTCATCCAGAAATGTTTATCAAAATATTCTACAAGATTGAGCACCCTGGTAACTAAACTTTAACGTCTATATAATAAGTACCCTTGTTTTAACATACATGCAACCAACATGTACAATACACGCAAACCAACGTGTACTATCCTCAAATAGCATACGTTTGTTTTATAGTTCAGGCTAGGGTTTCTATACCTGGAACAGACGAGGATGTCAAGCCCTATGGATCCATATATAACTACTTGCGCCCACCAGTTCTTATAACTGACAGTTACTAGTTACCAAAGCTAAGGGATTTTCGGTTCAAACTCAGTGTAGAATTTAGTATGTACTTGTATCCATTGTGTTTAAAATAAAGTGCATGTATTCTCAGCCCAAAAATATATAATGCAAAAGCATTTAAAAAGGGAGCAAATGAAACTCACCTTAGCAGCATATAAAGTCGTTCACCAAAATGTGATCGAGACTCGAATTACCAAATAACCGTAGATCTCAACCTAGAGAACATATGTTGGTCAAAAAATGTCTATCAAGCTAGGTCAGGTTATAGTGTATCACAATCCTAATGCTCGATATCGACATACAAAAGTTATCCAAAGTCGTTTCAAAAAGTCAATTTTGACAGTTGTTTAACAAAACGAGACGTACCTTATATAAGGATTCATTTACTCGGTTGGTAATATTCAAAAATCCAATTTATCAATCTCGTAAACAAGTTGTTTAAATCTTAATTGTAGTTTCAAAAGCAATTTCAATTAACATCAATCATAATTTAGTTGATCATATCTTTTAATCCGTTCATCGAAATTATTCGATATCTAAATGAAAAGTTATTGATTTTTCGCCAGCTTTCCAAAAATATGTATATCATATACCTTTTACCAGTAATATATGTATTTAATTCGTGATTCATTATAAACTGTTTAACGACGAAATTTAGCATACATGCATGCATAAATATATATACTCGAGCACTAGACATGGATACACAATTAATATATAAAAGATAAGATATGAATGCTCACGTATCAATATTGTGATTCAATATTGCAGGAAAGTACGTAGACGTAACGGAGATGATAAAGACTAGGTTTGACTTGCGAATATTACCCATGAACATTACCCATAACCTCCATGGCAATAGCCCATAATTTCCTTAGCTCTAGCTTGCTCGAAAACTCGTTTTGAAATCATTTGGAAATCACTCCGTCGTAATATTTTATGTATATTATTATTTTTGTATCGTAAAAATAATAATACTAATACTATTAATAATAAGATTAATAATAATAATCTTAATATTAATATATATATATATATATATATATATATATATATATATATATATATATATATATATATATATATATATATATATATATATATATATATATATATATATATATATATAGCCGAGAGATAGATATATGAATGAATCAGAAACAGAAATCGCGAATTTATAGATATGGCCAGCAAAAGGGTGCCATGCGATCGCATGGCTTCCCAAGCCATTTCCCATGCGATCGCATGGGAAGGTATGACAGCTCACAAATGTTTTTGTCCTACGCTTGTCGACATATTTATTAATTATATTTATAATATATAATTTATATAATTAATTATATATTATATTAAATTCACGTGCATAGTTGACTTGTAATTTTTGTTCCGATAAGTCATACGTCATCACGCGACTTATGTCCCGGTTCCGGTTTTTAGAACGTCCTTTCGTACATTAAGAAAACTTGCATTTTATGTTTCGTGACACATACCTTTGTTAAAATATAGTCTTAAATTATCAAAAAACTATATCACTCAAAGTGTATCTTAAACTTTCGAGTGTTTTGGTCATTTACTTCTATAAATCATCATCTCGCTATTTGTTAATATATATATATAATATATACATTTTCATTTTGAAAGAGTGTTTTACTGTAGCAAAGTTAATGTAGCAAATAGTGATTTTAGAAAACACTGTAGCTTTTCGGGTACTGTAGCAATTCGAAAATACTGTAGCAAATTACTGTTTTACTGGTTCATCTTAAACGTTTTAGTTAACTTATCTAAATATTAATCGAATCAATAATCGAATGTAAATATCGTTTACTAAATAACTTGAAATCACACACACACACACACACACACACACATATATATATATATATATATATATATATATATATATATATATATATATATATATATATATATATATATATATATATATATATATATATATATATATATATATATATATATATATATATATATATATATGCACATTAAGTTATATATATATTGTTCGTGAATCTTCGAGAACAGTCAAAGAATAATTGATTACATGAATATAGTTCCAAAACTTTAAGACTCAACATTACAGACTTTGCTTATCGTGTCGAAAATATTAAATCATTTAAAGATAAAGTTTAAATTTGGTCAGAAATTTCCGGGTCATCACAGTACCTACCCGTTAAAGAAATTTCGTCCCGAAATTTAAGTGAGGTCGTCATGGCTAACAATAAAAATGTTTTCATGACGAATATGAGTTGATAAATAGAATTTTATCACCGTTGAATAATATGGATAAAACAATCCGATTTCTCGAAGCGTATGAGAGAAGTTATCGTAAAAGAGTGAAATGAAAGAATAGAGATTCGTCTTAACTTTTGACGTAGTTACGATTGATTTCCGGAATTTAAGGAATAGAAAATCTTCATAATCTAAATAATATTTGATTCTTCGAAATTTAAGGAAATTAAGATTTCCTTTAAATGCATAATCTGCCTCTATTGTTATGTCTGATATTTCGCTATAAATTAACCACTTCCGTTTCATTATTTTCACCACTCCTACATCTTCTTCCTTATTTCATACTTCCAAAAGATTGTGAAATGCTTAATCCAGTTCTGATTCTTGATATTTTCTTAGCTATCGTATCCTTCATTCTTCTTTTTCATCTGCCACCAGAGGAAGTTATTTTCTTCTACTATTACCTTGGGGTTATAGTATTTTTATTCTCCCGTGTCTTTATATTGCTATAGGTATTGATATAAATGATTTGTAATATATGTGTTGTTGTCAGGCTTTATATTTTTCCTTATATTTAGGAGCTCCATGCTTTCGTTTTTCCTTCCCGACTTCAAGTCAAGCGAATAATGGTCCAGAATTCGTAGCTATACATTTCGGAATGAACATAGTTAATGTTCTAAGAAAGAAATTGTAATGACACGATCTTGATTTGTCAAATTACCAGAATATCTGGAAAAGACCGAATCATCAAGAAAAGTATTTTCTTGATATATTTAGAGATTAAATAGAATGAAAGAGTTATGTAACATGGTTCATGATGAGGGTTTGATCTGTGAACCTTTATCACATTCCATTAGAAACTCAGCATGACTTACTGTAATATAATCACGTTGATCTAGTGTCATTATATTATACTAACTCATGCTTCAGTTCCCAACATTACTTCAAAACATCCATTTTTTTATTTTGTTTTTCAGATTTTAGAAACTAAAATAGTTTTGATGTGTAAAATCGTGTCTATAATTTATAATGGAAAATATCGGTTAAAAGATTACTACACACTAACGGGCAGTGTACCCGATCGTGTAATAGTATAAAATTGGTAATTCCAAGTATCGTTCCAAGGACAGTTTAAACGTGAAAATTAAGATTGTAACTAATAAAATAAACTAAGTTAATCTATGAAAATCGAAAGTACGGGATAGTTTGTTTTGTGGCTATTTAACGATTAGCCAAATCAAAGATTGATTAAAAGTAAAAGACGATATTTTTGTATTTTTCAGTTTATAAAAATAAATGATGACTCAACAAAAAGTAAAGATATTTGAATTCAATGGATAAAAGAATGTTCACCTAGATCTCCTATTCGTAGTGTCGGATGATTTGTTATTAAGCACAAGTTCGATTTATTAACACATGCAACTACAGAGTCGGTTTACCCAGAGTTCTCTTTTAGCAAACACGTCAAACTTAGATTTATTGGCTTAGGGTTCCCTTTCACCAAAGACCTCTTTCGTTTGTGACTTAGTAATTAACTAACTACAAGATTAAGATTCAATTGGTTACGCGTTCGCTCCACACAATTCACCCATGTTTTGTTTAATCCTTGTTACCCGGTTTACCCCTTGGTCCAGTAAGCACCCAATTGGTTAAGACAAATCAATTGAAAACTAGTGTACTAAATTGAAACAGGGTTCCCTTTGTTCAAACAAGATCACTAATCAACCTAGTAACAATAATCAACACCCACAAGAATGGTTCTTAATCAAAACTCATAATTATCATGCATTAATCAATAAAACGTTAAAGTATCATCCAAACACATACGAATATTCAATCAAGACAAACATTAAAAAGCTTAGCCAATCATGGCTAGAATAAAAATCACAAATAAACAATTAAGAGTATTCATAATGATGATAAGAATTAAACCTAATGAAAATTGTGTTCTTGAATGATAGACGGATCGAGACTTGTTTTCGGAATGATTGATGTGTTAGAATGACCTTGAGAAACCCCAAAAATCACCCTGGTTCGTCAAAAAGCTGCTGGAAATCGTCTGGATGCGAAAGTGATTAATTAGGGAATTTTTCGGGCTTTAAATAGGAAACAAATCTGAACCGGGCTCAAAGTGGCGCGGCGCGCCAGACACCCGCGCGGCGCGCCAAAACACTGAGCGGCGCGCCATTTGCTGTAAGTTTGTTTTCTGGTCTTCTGAAAACTGTCGAACTGATTTTCTAGCCTAATAGAGCGGCGCGCCACCTTTTGGAGCGGCGCTCCAGACCCTTTTTGCTGAATCTGAGCTGAAAACTCACTAATATCACCTGTTTTCGAACCAAACTCGAATCAAACCAATCCCTTTCACTTACTTTCATATAAAATCACTAAAAACCATCAAATATCTTCAAAATTCATCTCCTTGGTCTTAAAACTCGAACTTTCAAAACACTTATCAAAATAACACCAAATCGTATCCAAAAGGACCAAAATGTACCCGATATCGCTAAGGAAAACGCGTATGAAATATGCGATATCAAACAACCCCACACTAGAGTTTTGCTTGTCCTCAAGCAATTAAACTCGATAATAATCTTCTACCATATGATAACTTCTTCAAACATGTATGTAGAACCAAACGAACAAGAAACCAAACAAACAACTAGCGGGGGCACGATTTGGAGTAAATAACAACCATGGTTCCCTTGCATTCCCCTGAATTAACTTCCCAAACCGCAAACAATATGTAATTGATATAATAACCAAAAATAATCTCGAATAACGTACCATACTGATGAAGTAGAGAATCTCGAATCATAAAATAAGTCTTCAAAGAAAACGGGAATCAAGTGAGAACCGAGCACCAAAAAGTATAGCAATCGAACATGTGTGCCAAGAGAATGCACGGGACACCCCGCAATTGGTCAATCACTGACATTTTATGTATCATGGTGCGCTTCCCATTTGGCTAGAAAATCTCCCTCATTGAGACAAGCTTTGACTACCAGCTTCCCTATTTGACGTTGAGGCCTGGTAGATTTCCAGTCGATTTTAGCAACGACTTTTCAAGATTTTTCGTCACCCTACAACTGGTCTGGACTACATCTTCTGAAACAAATCAGCAAGTGTGTCGTTCGGGAGACTTGACTCCCTTAAGGATGGAAAAGATACATCATGTGTGGTTATATTAGTTGGTCGGGTGCAACATTGTCCTTGTTAGGAGAAACAATGAGGATCGCCCTGTTTAAGTTTTCGATCTAGCGCATGGTCCGGTTTCGACCACACGCCACTATCACCGTTCATACGATTGACACCCGCCTTGGTGCAGATGACCTACGTATGAATTTTAATGTTCATGTAGGATTTCACATTCAAAATAATAAACATGTTTTGAAAGTTCAAGACTTTCTCCTCTAACAGTACCTCATCGTGAAATGATGGGTAATGAAATGGTACAGCTTAAGAGGTATACGTACCAAGTAAAACGATCGGAAGACTTTACTTCCTTAATGAGTGGATCTGAGTCACTCGGGAATGCCAATCTATTTCAATTGACACTCGGTTTAAATCCCAAAAACCTTTGGGTGCCATAGCTTTTGGCTATGGGTTGTGTTGTCTTAGCAAACACAAGCACGTAGCTATTGTTCCTAAAAAGGATAACACTGGTGAAGCTCTAGGCTCCTCTTCCCACAGTATCACACCATTAGATGATGTAATAATAAAATGATATAGTTTCGGAAGTCTGCTATACCAAGTAACCAAAAGTTTGTGATCAGGCACGTGATTCGGTCACAATCACGCTATGCAATCACCGCTCTCTCACGGTTTACACCCGTTTTGGTACATGTGACCCACTATTGAGTTCCCCGAACTCGTTGGATTTCATGTCCAAAATAATGAACATGTGGGACAATTTTAGCTTCTTTGAAAACACGAATTAATACCATAAAATACCAAGCCAATTTTCACAATAAGGGTTTTGGTCGAATTTTCAATTGTTTTTTCACTTTTTTTTTTATTTTTAAACTAACTTTTCTGTTTTTTTTTTATTTTACCCCTAATTTTTCAATTTTTTTTTTACGACCAAAACCATTGAAACGTCAAGTCTTTTAAAAACAAAACAAATATGATGATGATTCCATTAACAACCAACCCGAGAGATTTTACATCCCCACCCCACACTTGAGATCAAGTAATGTCCCCATCACTTGAGATCAAAAATAGATAAAAATCGATAGGGTTATGTGAGAAAGAAAATATAAAAACTTATCGAGTTAACCACTGATCGCGGAATGCCAGTGACAGATGGCGCTGAACTGACTGCCAGCATAAGAACATCGTCCATTCCCAATCATCACACCAATATCATCAATCATGCAGTTTTGCTGAACTTAATGCCAGACTTAAAAAATCGTTTCACCAACAAACCTAAGAAAATAAAAACATACGAACTACATAAACGGGACAAGGTGGCACCACCCGATGCCGAAACGCCTTGTCCCTCAAATAAGTTGCAGAGTACATAAACAGAAAATAAAATTATTCAAGTACAGACCAAATGAAAAGGAAATAGTTTCAAACAAATACAACATAACATGCGCAACAATCAATCACTTCTCGGCCAAAAATCTCTGGTAGGGTCCCAATTCACACCATACGTATCCTGACAAGCTTGGTACGGGTCATATGAAGGATCCGGTCTCGGAGGAGTAACTGACGTATAATCGGGAATGGTAGTTCGCGTCGGAATATACGCCTCCGGGTTCTGACGCATCTGACGCTGAATTTGTCGCTGATGGACCTCCCACTGATTGTGGGCCCTAATTCCCCTAACATCGTACTCTACCTTGTCAACACGCTCTCCCAAACGACCCAACTCTGTTCCAAACTGTCCTAGCATTGTGTTAATCGACCCATAATTGTTTTGGTGCCAAGTCATCATATCCTCGTTATGCCTACGCTGCTCTGCTAACATCCGCTGATTATGCTCCACCTGAGCATCATACGCTGACCTGCTGTCCCTATACTCCAAATGAAGACCATCTACACTGTTAACCAACAAATTCCAACTCTCTTAACCAATTGACCATGTACCCTGTACGTTCACAGCACTCGAGCTACCTGCCTCATACGTGGATCGACTAACCCCACGTCCACGTCCACGACCTGCACCTTCACCTGGCTGTTGCTGTTGCTGTTCATCAGACCACAAAACCCAACCTGCTGGCCCTCGTCGAATAAACTCAGTTTTCGAGAAAAACAGAATATTAGTGGGCATCGCCTCAACTCCCACTACATCACACCTACTAGTCGGGACCGAAAACGCCCGAGCCAACCTAGTAACAAAATGCCCACCTAACAATGGGCGTTCTGTGCGTGTAACTGTTCCAATCTCCTGCAACCATACCCCTAACATACACGGGACATCGATTGGATCCCTCAGTTTAATTTGTTGGAGGATCCAAAGATCCCTTCGCTGAATCTTGTTCGCGTTTCTCCTAGCCATGAACATAGTAGCAATCATCGTAAAAATTATTCGATCCTCAGGAAGTCTAAGCATCGACTGAACACTTCGACTTGAACTAAACGGACCAGCACTAGCATTTGCCACAGTTGGCCAATAATCACTTTCACTGAAAACTTCCTGCCCAAACACTCTGCAATTCATCAAATGCCACTTCAAATCATTATCAATCAACTCGGGATATAAATCCAACGCCTGAGCCAACTCAATTTTAGACATGCGACGCTCTAACCCACCAAGCCTAAACGTCAAGAAATCTGCCTCGGTTGGAGAGACTCGAGGGCGACAACTAACAGTTGAGAAGAACTCTATAGTTATCTGCTCATAAATATCTTCATTAATTTCAAATAACCTTTCATAAGGTCTCAACTCATTACCCGCATAAACTACCCACAAGTAACGACGCAACTCCCGAACAATATTATTACCCAATGATGAAAGATGCGACCAATCCAAATAAAAAGTTCACTCAATCGGACGAGCGCTATTTGTTGTGAACCTTTCTTCCAAATCCTCATCATTCGAGATGTGGGATAACCATAATTCAGGATTATTCGGTGGTTGCCTTGGTTGTTCCTGGTTTCCTCTTGATCTCTACATTCATGAAATAAATAAAGAAAACAAAACACCAAACTCAAAAGTTAGTGTTAGTCATAATAATAAGCACCAAGTACCATTTACAACCAACCCATGTTTCATGCCAATCCACTTTTGAAAACAATCACCAAGTTAACAAATAACACTTGTAAAACAATGCCAAGACCACAAATCTATCTCATATCATACTATCATGTAAACCAATTCATCGTATCAACGACACTCACTTAACACCATTACCAAAATATTAACAAACATGACTACTCATAACACTTTTAAATTTTCACAAATCTAGAAAAGTTCATCATGTTTACCAATTCTCACCAATTTAAATTACTACCTCCAACATACTCATCACAACTCAAAAACATATGTTTAATCCTTACTAGCATGTCATCATACATAACTAAACCAATTTTTGTATCAAGTCATTCAAACCAATATGACCCGCCCATATGAACACAACCCCACACTAGTTCAAAAACACATAAACAATTCAAAAACTAGAGCAATTTCAAGCATGAAACACCTTTATCACCTACAAATTCGGATCCTCTACATATAAACCCTAGTATCAATTGCAACTTCCAAAAACACCAAGTAAATCATGAAATCAAAGCATATAATCATAATCTAACAAAACCCATCACTAATTAAAACACAAAACCCCAATTAAATAACCCCACATTAATTCATCATGTAAATCAAAGATCAAGCATGTAAATACACACAATTAGATGAAATTAGTAAGATAGAAAACAAATTCTGACCTTTGGGTTAACCATTCTTGCAAGTTTTGAAGTTGATAAAACAAGAAATTGAAGTCTTGAAAATTAGGGTTTATGGATGTAGGTGTTTGGAAGTGTAAAAGAGATAGTAAGAATGAAAAAGAATAAGTGGTTTGGTGTAAAATACAGCTTGCACCCATTTTCCCTTTTGTGTGGTTAAGAAAATTCGTGTTTATTTCATTTAAAAAGCAAAACTGACATCCCGACAGCAATCGGCGCGGCGCGCCAGGTTTTAGCGCGGCGCGCCATATAACTAAAAAATCAGTTCGAGGCTTTTCAAAGATCTGACTCCTCAGGTCTTTTCATGTGTAGCGGCGCGCAAGAATGTGGAGCGGCGCTCCAAGTGCTGTTTTCTCAAAAATTCGCAATTTTAAGCCATTTTAACCCATTTTCTCAACCTAAAAATCAACAAACAACCCCAACAAAAATCCGAGCATGATCACATTGCACATATCATCAAACAAGCACAAAAACATACAAACTCTACAACAATGTGAAGTTTATTACCGAGTCATTCACAAGACTCGTTTCCAACTTCAAGTGATCTTAGGATCGGGTTCAACGTGAACCCCGTCATCAATCTCCAATGGATCATCGAAATATTTCTTCACACGATGTCCATTAACCTTAAAGGTAGTACCATAAGCATTTTTCAACTCAATCGCATCATATGGGTACACCTTAACAACCTCGAATGGTCCCGTCCACCGGGACATAAGTTTTCCCGGTAAAAGCTTCAACCTAGAGTTAAACAAAAGCACTCGATCTCCCTCAGTAAACTCTTTCGGACCCTTTAACCTTCTATCATGCCATTGCTTGGTTTTCTCTTTATAAATCAACGAATTCTCATACGCGTCAAGGCGTAATTCACCAAGCTCATTCAATTGCCCCGCCCTTAGGCGTCCGGCTTCCTTCAAATCTAAATTGTACTTTTTAAGTGCCCACATCGCTTTATGCTCAATCTCCAACAGGAGATGGCACGCTTTCCCATAAATCAACCGATAAGGAGTGGTACCAATTGGCGTTTTGTAGGCGATTCGAAACGCCCACAAAGCTTCATCGAGCTTATTCGCCCACTCCTTCGGATTCAACCCCACAGTTTTCTCAAGAATCCCTTTAAGAGCTCGATTGGTGTTCTCAACTTGTTCGCTCGTTTGGGGATGGTACGAAGTAGAGACTTTATGGAGAACTCCATATGCTTCAATACCTTCTCCATTTGGGCGTTACAAAAATGAGTACCCCTATCGCTAATTAAAGCTTTAGGAGTTCCAAATTGAGAGAATAAACGCTGAAGGAACGAAATCACAACTTGTGCATCGTTTGTAGCCAAAGCTTGTGCTTCGGCCCATTTAGACACGTAGTCAATGGCAACGAGTATGTAACTATAGTTCTGAGATTTCAAAAATGGCCCCATAAAGTCAATTCCCCAAACGTCAAATACTTTGCAAACTTGGATGCTTTGTTGAGGCATCTCGTCCCATTTGGTGACTTTACCGGCCCTTTGACAAGAATCGCACGACTTGCAAATTCGGTGGGCATCCTTGAAAATTGTTGGCCAAAAGAAGTCGGCATCATAGACTTTACGCCCCGTGATTTGGGGTCCAAAATGCCCACCGGTAGGCCCACTATGGCACTCGGTCAAAATACGCATACACTCCTCACTGGAAACACACCGGCGGATAACCCCATCGGGACAACAACGAAAAAGATAGGGAGCCTCCCAGAAATAGTACTTAAGGTCACTGAAGAATTTCTTCCTCTTTTGATGCGACCACCCTTTTTCCAAGAATCCCCCAACGAGATAATTAGAAATGTCCACGTACCATGGCTCGTCCACCTTGTCCATCGCCATGAGATATTCATCGGGAAAATCATCATGGATACTCGATTCGTGATGGACTTCGAGATTTGGATTCTCGAGTCTAGACAAGTGGTCAGCCGCTAGATTTTCAGCACCCTTCTTATCCCGGATCTCGATATTGAATTCTTGCAAAAGCAAGATCCACCTAAGCAATCGAGGTTTTGCATCCGGTTTCGAAAATAGGTACTTTAGAGCAGAATGGTCCGTAAAAACTATAGTCTTAGACAAGACTAAGTAGGACCAGAACTTATCAAATGAAAAGACCACCGCAAGGAGCTCCTTTTCAGTGGTAGTATAATTCAATTGCGCTCCCTGCAAGGTCTTGCTTGCATAGTAAATGGGTCGGAAGTGTTTCTCGACCCTTTGACCCAAAACAGAGCCAACAACAAAATCTGAAGCATCGCACATAAGCTCGAATGGAAGGGACCAATTCGGAGCAATTATGATTGGCGCATTGATCAGTTTCTCCTTAAGAAAATTGAATGCCTTTAGGCACTCTTCAGAGAAATTCCAAGGCGTGTCCTTTTTGAGGAGTTTGTTCATCGGGTTAGCAATTTTAGAAAAATCCTTAATAAACCGCCGGTAAAAACCGGCATGCCCGAGAAAACTCCGAACACCCTTAACATCAGTGGGAGGTGGAAGGTTCTTAATAGCCGTTACCTTCGCGGGATCCACCTCGATACCATCCCTAGAAATCTTGTGCCCGAGAACTATGCCCCCTTGAACCAAGAAATGGCACTTTTCCCAATTGAGCACAAGATTAGACTTTTCACACCTTTCCAACATCCGTTCTAAATTAAGAAGGCATGAATCAAAAGTGTCACCGAAGATCAAAAAATCATCCATGAACACCTCCATGCAATCCTCTATCATATCATGGAATATGGCCATCATGCACCTTTGAAAAGTGGCTGGAGCATTGCAAAGGCCAAAGGGCATGCGTCGGTATGAGAATGTGCCATACGGGCACGTGAAAGTAGTTTTCTCCTGGTCCTCGGGCGAGATAGGAATTTGGAAATAGCCCGAAAAACCATCAAGAAAACAATAAAAGCTGTTTCCCGCTAACCTCTCTAGCATTTGATCCATGAAAGGTAACGGGAAGTGGTCTTTACGTGTGGCGTCATTCAACTTTCGATAGTCAATACAAACACGCCACCCCGTGACAGTCCTAGTGGAAATTAACTCATTTTTATCGTTGGTGGTAACAATCATAAAACCTTTCTTCGGTACACAGTGTACCGGGCTAATCCAAGGACTGTCAGAGATCGGGTAAATCAGACCTGCATCGAGGAGCTTAATGATCTCTTTCTTCACAACATCTTGCATGTGCGGGTTCAACCTCCTTTGTCGTTGCACCACAGGTTTGGATTTATCCTCCATTAGGATTTTTTGGGTGCAATAGGAGGGACTAATACCCTTAATGTCGTGAATTTTCCACGCAATGGCCGATTTATGGGCCTGCAGCATGGTTACAAGCTCAGTTTTCTGACCTGTAGTGAGACAAGAAGAAATAATTACTGGGAGCTTAGATTCCTCCTGCAAATAAGCTTATTCCAAATGATCAGGAAGTGGCTTCAATTCTAACTCGGGAGGTTCTTCAATTGAAGACTTACTTCAGTAATCCGCATCACGTTCGAGTTCCTTGAACTCCTCCTCAGTTGGCTCATAGCCGTTTTCCATCAAGGTGGTCAAAATATCCACCTCCTCAACCTGCAACTCTTCATCAATTTCAACCAATGAACATTCTCCTGAACCCTGTAACTCTGGGAATTTCTGCAACAACTCAGACTGAACATTCACAGTGTTAAGAAAATAGCATACATCATCAGTGTACGCAGGGTATTTTAAAGCATGGTCAATTGAGAAATTTGCATGCAAATTATCTATCCTAAGGGTCAACTGTTGGCCATAGACATCAATGATACACCTAGCAGTATTTAAAAATGGCCGACCCAGAATAAGTGGAATCCTCTCATCCACTTCCATATCCAACACCACAAAATCGGCCGGGAAAACCAACGACCCGGTCTTAACTAGCATATTCTCGATAATTCCACGAGGGAATTTAATGGAGCGGTCAGCTAGCTGAATAGTCATACGTGTGGATTTCAACTCCCCGGGGTCTAGCTTCAAATAAATAGAATAGGGCATTAAATTTATGCTAGCCCCCAAATCTGCCAATGCCCTCATACAATCCAAGTTACCCAGTAAACAAGGAATGGTAAAACTCCCAGGATCCTCAAGCT
Source organism: Rutidosis leptorrhynchoides (assembly GCF_046630445.1). NCBI lineage: Eukaryota > Viridiplantae > Streptophyta > Magnoliopsida > Asterales > Asteraceae > Rutidosis > Rutidosis leptorrhynchoides. The sequence goes on along the minus strand of NC_092334.1, from coordinate 370,997,705 downwards.
TCTCGGGAAGCTTGTTTGCAGCTACCGCTGAGCATGCGGCATTCAACCTGACTGAAGACATGTTCTCTAGCTTTTTCCTGTTAGTTAGCAAGTCCTTGAGAAACCTTGCATACTTGGGCATACCTGCAATCACATCAATAAAAGGCAAATTAATGTTAACTTTTTTAATCAAGTCCATGAACTTGGACTTTTCTGCCTCCAGCTTCTCCAATCTCTGTTTCCTTAGGAATGGGAGCGGTGGTTGATACTCTTTAACTACCGGTTTAGTAGCAACAGTTTTCGGTACCCTCATAACTTTCTCAATCACCTGTTCCGGCTCCTTATCCCTCTCTGGTTCACTAACAAAAACCAGCTCACTATCCTTAACCAACGGCACCCGCAAATCATACTCATCGGGCTTTCGCGGTGAATCATATGCTAAACCACTTCGGGTAGTGATAGCATTAACGTGCCCATTATTCGGGTTATTATCTGTCTTACTCGGTAACTCCCCCGATTTCCTCTCATTACTCTGATTAGCAAGTTGACCAATTTATTTCTCCAGATTCTGAATAGCTGCTTGTTGATTTCGAAACATTTGATCATTCTTCTCATTGTTCTGAGTAACAGTAGTAACAAGCTGAGTTTGAGAAATCACAAGCTTTTCGATCATAGCTTCAAGGTTGGACTTTTTCTCTTCGGCTTGGGGTTTCTGAAAATACTCGGGAGCTTGCTGTTGATATCCTCCACTAGAACCTGGCTGGAACCTCGAACCTTGATTACCTTGAGGGTTATAGGGATTGTTGAAATTCCTATTAAACTGCGCACGTCCCTGAAACTGATTGTTGTTCTGTTGACTAATATAAGCAATCTCTTCCTTCTGATTCATAGTCAAACCTGCATCACAATCTTTTACCAGATGTAATCCCCCACAATACTCACAACCAACCTTCATACCATGAATATCCTTATTTATCTTCTCCAAATTCCTACCAAAGGAATCCAACTTAGCACTTATAGACCCAAAATCGTCATATGCACCCGTGGTTTCGGTTCTCTTAACTGAAGCTGAATGGAATGACTCATGATCTTGATGCCATTCGTGAGAGTAAGCAGCTTGCTTTTCAATTATCTCTAGTGCCTCTTCTTCGGTCTTATCCATTAACGTACCACCTGCTGCTTGATCAATAGTCTGACGAGTTGGGATGTCACAACCCTTGTAGAAAATCTGGACCTTTTGTAAATCATTCAACCCGTGTTGTGGACACTAGTGTAGCATATTAGAATAACGGTCCCAAGCATCAAATAGCATCTCGCTGCTCTTTTGTCATAATTGAGAAATTTCTGCTTGAAGTCTAGCAGCTCGAGACGCAGGGAAAAACTTTGATAAAAACTTATCCATCAAACTCTACCAAGAGGTAATCGTACCCTCTGGTTGCTTATCTAACCATCTCTTTGCTTCTCCCTTAAGAGTCCAAGGAAAAGCCTTGTCTTGATCGACGTATCGGCAACCTCATGCAGCTTAAACAAATTGCAAACATCATTGAAAACACGAAGATGCTCGTTAGCATCCTGTGATGACCCGGAAATTTCTGACCAAATTTAAACTTAATCTTTAACGTTTCCGACACGATAAGCAAAGTCTATGAAGTTGAATCCTAAAATTCTTGAACTATTCAGTTACCCTTCGATTGTTCTCAACGATTCGCGAACAATTATATGTAAATAGATACATATACTATAACTTGAAAACGTAACAAAGTGTTAAGTAAACGATATTGTGCATTAAACATATTAGTTTGATTATCTGATTGATATATTCAACTACGGAGTTAAAAGATTATGCCAAATGATTGAATTAAAAGATATTTATTGAATCCCTTAAGAATTATAATATTATTACGAGTCTCTATTGTGAGGTCCACGTTGATTTGGGAAATCATTCATTCTTAACGGTATTTGGAATAAATGGTAAAGTGTTTGTTTAAATAACGTAATTTGGACACATACAATAATAAGGAATATTAACTGTTAGAATTAGATATATGAATAACTTGCGATATGTATTTTAAAACGTGTTTATTAATATTGAAAATATATATTTAACAATATGATAAAATATAATATTAACTTGGTCATAAAAACGAATTGTTATTATATATATATTAACAAATAGCGAGACGATGATTTATAGAAGTAAATGACCAAAATACTTGAACTTTTAAGATATACTTTGAGTGGTATAGTTTAGGGATAATTTAAGGCTATATTTTGATAAAGGTACGTGACACGAAACGTAAAATGCAAGTTTTCTCAGTGTACGAAAGGACAATTGAAAAACTGGAACCGGGACATAAGTCGAGTGATGACGTACGACTTATCAGAACAAAAATTACAAGTCAACTATGCATGTGAATTTAATATAATATATAATTAATTATGTAAATTAAATATATTATATATATAATATAAAATTATGTCGACAAACAAGAAGTTAAAAATTTGTGAGCTGTCCCAGGGTGTCATGCGATCGCATGGCCTTGAAGCACAAATCCCATGCAATCGCATGGGGTACTTTTTCAGAAAAGGTTCTATAAATTGATCGAGTTCTGGCTTAATTCATACACACACATATTTATCTATATTACTCCGTATTATATTTATTATTATTATTTATTATTATTATTATTATTATTATTATTATTATTATTATTATTATTATTATTATTATTAAGATTAATATTATTATTATTAATCTTATTATTATTATTATTAAAGATAATATTATTATTATTATTAATCTTAATTAGTAGTATTAGTATTATACATAAAATATTACGACGAGGTTATGAGCGTGTCACTTTCAAAATGGGTTTTCAAGCGGGATAGAGCTAAGGAAATTATGGGTAATGTTCGGGGGTATATTTATGAATCAAACCTAGTGTTTATCATCTCCGTTACGTCTACGTACTTTTCTGAAATATTGAATCACAATATTGATACGTAAGCATTTATATTTTATCTTTTATATACTAATAGTGTATCCGTGTCTAGTGCTCGAGTATATATTTATACATGCGTGTATGCTAAATTTCGTCGTTAAACAGTTTATAATGAATCACGAATTAAATACACATATTACTGGTAAAAGGTATATGATATACATGTTTTCGAAAAGCTGGCGAAAAATAAATAACTTTTCATTTAGAAATCGCGTAATTTCGATGAACTAATCAAAATATATGGTCAACTAAATTATAATTGACATTAATTGGAATTGCTTTTGAATATGCAATTAACATTTAAACAACCTGTTTACGAGATTGATAAAATGGATTTTTGAATATTACCAATCGACTAAATGAATCCTTATATAAGGTACGTCTCGTTTTGTTGAACTACTGTCAAAATTGACTTTTTGAAACGACTTTGGATAACTTTTGTATGTCGATCTCGAGCATTAGGATTGTGATACACTACGACCTGACCTAGCTTGATAGACATTTATTGACCAACATATGTTCTCTAGGTTGAGATCTATAGTTATTTGGTAATCTGAGTTTCGGTCACATTTTGGTGAACGACTTTATATGCTGCTAAGGTGAGTTTCATTTGCTCCCTTTTTAATTGCTTTTGCAATATATATTTTTGGGCTGAGAATACATGCAATATATTTTAAACGTAATGGATACAAGTACATACTTAATTCTACACTGAGTTTGAACCGAAAATCCCTTAGCTTTGGTAACTAGTAACTGCCGGTTATAAGAACTGGTGGGCGCGAATAGTAGTATATGGATCCATAGGGCTTGATATCCCCGTCCGAGCTAGAGCACTAGCCTTTTAACGGACGTATGCTATTTTAGAAGCGTACACGTTGGGTTGCGTGTATTATTAAGATGATTATACAAAGGGTATAAAATATATATACGTTAAGTTTAGTTACCAGGGTGCTCAATTTCGTAGAATATTTTGATAAACGTTTCTGGATGGAACAACTGAAATCTTGTCATCTACTTTTATATACAGATTATGCGAAACACTAAAACTATAAACTCACCAACCTTTGTGTTGATACTTGTTAGCATGTTTATTCTCAGGTTCCTAGAAGTCTTCCGCTGTTTGCTTATATGTTAAACAAGCTATGTGCATGGAGTCTTACATGGCATATTTATCAAGGAAACGTTGCATTCACCAAATCATCACCATGTATCTTATTTTGACTGCGTTGTCAATGGAAGTACTATTGTAAACTATTATTTACGGTGATTATCTATATGTAGAAATCATCAGATGTCGAAAACCTTTGATTTAAATATTCATTTATGGTGTGCCTTTTCAAAACAATGCAATGTTTACAAAACGTATCATATAGAGGTCAAATACCTCGCAATGAAATCGATGAATGACGTTTTCGTCCATATGGATTTGGAGCGATCGTCACACATCCTCACTATCCTTGCCATGAAATTGGCAGTCAGAAGAAATCAAACTCAGGATCGGCCCTGTAATTTGAAAAGGCTGAGTGATGTTCGGTTAAGTAATCGAATTGCCTTGGCCCTCTCGTGTGGCCTTCAACTTTTCTGCCATAGTCTGAGGATGAGGTGGTTGTTCAGCTCGGTCAGCCATATCTTCAGTCTTGAAAAGATCTAATGAAATGTAAGATTCTTCTTCTTCTCTGATTTCAGGTGGTGTATCGGGCACCACAGTCTCAGAACTACTACCCAAATTAATTATATTAGCACTCGAAGAAAAAGATGAATCCACTGTAGAATGTTGCTCTTGACTTAACGCTCTGAATAACTCTCTTTCAGGTTCTGCAAATGGTTGAAGAATCATAGAATTAGAAGAACGCGTATGTGGCATGCACTACCTGTTATCTGCGAAATCACAACTAACAACTGATTAAACGCACCGATTCAACTAAGAAAAATGAAAAGAAATTATAAACTATAACTAGACTAAACTAAGAACAATTATATAACAATCTTAATTTTCGACACAACTGTCCCCGGCAGCGGCTCCAAAAACTTGATGTGTAAAATCGTGTCTATAATTTATAATGGAAAATGCAGGTTAAAAGATTACTACACACTAACGGGCAGTGTACCCGATCGTGTAATAGTATAAAATTGGTAATTCCAAGTATCGTTCCAAGGACAGTTTAAACGTGAGAATTAAGATTGTAACTAATAAAATAAACTAAGTTAATCTATGAAAATCGAAAGTACAAGATAGTTTGTTTTGTGGCTATTTAACGATTAGCCAAATCAAAGATTGATTAAAAGTAAAAGACGATATTTTTGTATTTTTCAGTTTATAAAAATAAATGATGACTCAACAAAAAGTAAAGATATTTGAATTCAATGGATAAAAGAATGTTCGCCTAGATCTCCTATTCGTAGTGTCGGATGATTTGTTATTAAGCACCAGTTCAATTTATTAACACATGCAACTACATAGTCGGTTTACCCAGAGTTCTCTTTTAGCAAACACGTCAAACTTAGATTTATTGGCTTAGGGTTCCCTTTCACCAAAGACCTCTTTCGTTTGTGACTTAGTAATTAACTAACTACAAGATTAAGATTCAATTGGTTACGCGTTCGCTCCACACAATTCACCCCTGTTTTGTTTAATCCTTGTTACCCGGTTTACCCCCTTGGTCCAGTAAGCACCCAATTGGTTAAGACAAATCAATTGAAAACTAGTGTACTAAATTGAAACAGGGTTCCCTTTGTTCAAACAAGATCACTAATCAACCTAGTAACAATAATCAACACCCACAAGAATGGTTCTTAATCAAAACTCATAATTATCATGCATTAATCAATAAAACGTTAAAGTATCATCCAAACACATACTAATATTCAATCTAGACAAACATTAAAAAGCTTAGCCAATCATGGCTAGAACAAAAATCACAAATAAACAATTAAGGGTATTCATAATGATGATAAGAATTAAACCTAATGAAAATTGTGTTCTTGAATGATAGACGGATCGAGACTTGTTTCCGGAATGATTGATGTTTTAGAATGACCTTGAGAAACCCCAAAAATCACCTTGGTTCGTCAAAAAGCTGCTGGAAATCGTCTGGATGCGAAAGTGATTAATTAGGGTATTTTTCGGGCTTTAAATAGGAAACAAATCTGAACCGGGCTCAAAGTGGCGCGGTGCGCCAGACACCCGCGCGGCGCGCCAAAACACTGAGCGGCGCGCCATTTGCTGTAAGTTTGTTTTCTGGTCTCCTGAAAACTGTCGAACTGATTTTCTAGCCTAATGGAGCGGCGCGCCACCTTTTGGAGCGGCGCTCCAGACCCTTTTTGCTGAATTTGAGCTGAAAACTCACAAATATCACCTGTTTTCGAACCAAACTCGAATCAAACCAATCCCTTTCACTTGCTTTCATATAAAATCACTAAAAACCATCAAATATCTTCAAAATTGATCTCCTTGGTCTTAGAACTCGAACTTTCAAAACACTTATCAAAATAACACCAAATCGTATCCAAAAGGACCAAAATGTACCCGATATCGCTAAGGAAAACGCGTATGAAATATGCGATATCAAACAACCCCACACTAGAGTTTTGCTTGTCCTCAAGCAATTAAACTCGATAATAATCTTCTACCATATGATAACTTCTTCAAACATGTATGTAGAACCAAACGAACAAGAAACCAAACAAACAACTAGCGTGGGCACGATTTGGAGTAAATAACAACCATGGTTCCCACTTGCATTCCCCTGAATTAACTTCCCAAACCGCAAACAATATGTAATTGATATAATAACCAAAAATAATCTCGAATAACGTACCATAATGATGAAGTAGAGAATCTCGAATCATAAAATAAGTCTTCAAATAAAATGGGAATCAAGTGGGAATCGAGCACCAAAAAGTATAGCAATCGAACATGTGTGCCAAGAGAACGCACGGGACACCCCGCAATTGGTCAAGCCAAGCCTCCCACAGTACCTAACATCGCAATATGTCGGTAAGAAAATAATGTGCTTAGGAGGATACACATTATGTCCAGATATCATCGATAATCATAAGGTGATCATCTAATCCGTTAAGTCAACCATAAAGATTGAGGTTCATCAGGATTAAAAGCTGATATCTTACCTTTCCGGAGGTTATCCACTGGGAATCTGATCAATCACTGACATTTTGTGTATCATGGTGCGCTTTCCATTTGGCTAGCAAATCTCCCTCATTGAGACAAGCTTTGACTACCAGCTTCCCTATTTGACGTTGAGGCCTGGTAGATTTCCAGTCGATTTTAGCAATGACTTTTCAATATTTTTTGTCACCCTACAACTGGTCTGGACTACATCTTCTGAAACAAATCAGCAAGTGTGTTGTTCGGGAGACTTGACTCCCTTAAGGATGGAAAAGATACATCCTGTGTGGTTATATTAGGTGGCCGGGTGCAACATTGTCCTTGTTAGGAGAAACAATGAGGATCGCCCTGTTTAAGTTTTCGATCTAGCGCATGGTCCGGTTTCGACCACACGCCACTATCACCGTTCATACGGTTGACACCCGCCTTGGTGCAGATGACCTACGTATGAATTTTAATGTTCATGTAGGATTTCACATTCAAAATAATGAACATGTTTTGAAAGTTCAAGACTTTCTCCTCTAACAGTACCTCATCGTGAAATGATGGGTAATGAAATGGTACAGCTTAAGAGGTATACGTACCAAGTACAATGGTCGGAAGACTTTACTTCCTTAATGAGTGGATCTAAGTCACTCGGGAATGCCAATCTATTTCAATTGACACTCGGTTTAAATCCCAAAAACCTTTGGGTGCCATAGCTTTTGGCTATGGGTTGTGTTGTCTAAGCAAACACAAGCACGTAGCTATTGTTCCTAAAAAGGATAACACTGGTGAAGCTCTAGGCTCCTTTTCCCACAGTATCATACCATTAGATGATGTAATAATAAAATGATATAGTTTCGAAAGTCTGATATACCAAGTAACCAAAAGTTTGTGATCAGGCACGTGATTCGGTGACAATCACGCTATGCAATCACCGCTCTCTCACGGTTTACACCCGTTTTGGTACATGTGACCCACTATTGAGTTCCCCGAACTCGTAGGATTTCATGTCCAAGATAATGAACATGTGGGACAATTTTGGCTTCTTTGAAAACACGAATTAATACCATAAAATACCAAGCCAATTTTCACAATAAGGGTTTTGGTCGAATTTTCAATTGTTTTTCCACTTTTTTTTTTAAACTAACTTTTCTGTTTTTTTTTTATTTTACCCCTAATTTTTCAATTTTTTTTTACGACCAAAACCCGTGAAACGTTAAGTCTTTTAAAAACAAAACAAATATGATGATGATTCCATTAACAACCAACCCGAGAGATTTTACATCCCCACCCCACACTTGAGATCAAGTAATGTCCCCATCATTGAGATCAAAAATAGATAAAAATCGAAAGGGTTATGTGAGAAAGAAAATATAAAAACTTATCGAGTTAACCACTGATCGCGGAATGCCAGTGACAGATGGCGTAGAACTGACTGCCAGCATAAGAACATCGTCTATTCCCGATCATCACACCAATATCATCAATCATGCAGTTTTGCTGAACTAAATGCCAAACTTGAAAAATCGTTTCACCAATAAACCTAACAATTTTCAAACACGTCGGTTTACCCAGAGTTCTCTTTTAGCAAACACGTGAAACTTAGATTTATTGGCTTAGGGTTCCCTTTCACCAAAGACCTCTTTCGTTTGTGACTTAGTAATTAACTAACTACAAGATTAAGATTCAATTGGTTACGCGTTCGCTCAACACAATTCACCCCTGTTTTGTTTAATCCTTGTTACCCGGTTTACCCCATTGGTCCAGTAAGCACCCAATTGGTTAAGACAAATCAATTGAAAACTAGTGTACTAAATTGAAACAGGGTTCCCTTTGTTCAAACAAGATCACTAATCAACCTAGTAACAATAATCAACACCCACAAGAATGGTTCTTAATCAAAACTCATAATTATCATGCATTAATCAATAAAACGTTAAAGTATCATCCAAACACATACGAATATTCAATCTAGACAAACATTAAAAAGCTTAGCCAATCATGGCTAGAACAAAAATCACAAATAAACAATTAAGAGTATTCATAATGATGATAAGAATTAAACCTAATGAAAATTGTGTTCTTGAATGATAGACGGATCGAGACTTGTTTTCGGAATGATTGATGTGTTAGAATGACCTTGAGAAACCCCAAAAATCACCTTGGTTCGTCAAAAAGCTGCTGGAAATCGTCTGGATGCGAAAGTGATTAATTAGGGTATTTTTCGGGCTTTAAATAGGAAACAAACCTGCACCGGGCTCAAAGTGGCGCGGCACGCCAGACACCCGCGCGGCGCGCCAAAACACTGAGCGGCGCGCCATTTGCTGTATGTTTGCTTTCTGGTCTTCTGAAAACTGTCGAACTGATTTTCTAGCCTAATGGAGCGGCGCGCCACCTTTTGGAGCGACGCTCCTGACCCTTTTTGCTGAATCTGAGCTGAAAACTCACTAATATCACCTGTTTTCGAACCAAACTCGAATCAAACCAATCCCTTTCGCTTGCTTTCATATAAAATCACTAAAAACCATCAAATATTTTCAAAATTCATCTCCTTGGTCTTAGAACTCGAACTTTCAAAAAACTTATCAAAATAACACCAAATCGTATCCAAAAGGACCAAAATGTACCCGATATCGCTAAGGAAAATGCGTATGAAATATGCGATATCAAGTTTCTTTTATGATGTAACACAGATAGTGTGAAGAGATGAATGATTTCCGATAAGAATAGGTATGAAGATATCTCCAGAAATATCAAGGATATTTATAATGAAAGATACGATGATATCTTAGAATTTCTAATATCAGAGGATGATGCGAAAAATCTGTCTGTGAAGGTTTAGAATAAGAAGTAAGGTTCTTACTAATGGTTTCAGCAGTCACTGTATCATTTGGATTCTTTGAAGGCAGGTTCAGTCTTTGTGATTTATCCACAGCCTCTTTCATACTTTACTCAATCCGTTTTTCAGTTCCAAACCTTCTCTTTTTCTCAGCTTTACCACCATACTATTCTTTATCATCAAACTTTTCACTGTTAAGGTCGTTTACAGTTTTTGCTGCTTCATCAGCATTTTTCCAATTTCAGAGAACTAGTTCATAGTTTGGGATGTTTTTCAGAAACTTCACATTTGAAGTATGTAAGTCTAGAAGATAGATGTTATCTATATATAACTGTTGTCATAGAAAATGCTGCAAGATTCAAAATACTGATTGTTAATTCTCGGTGGTTGGTATGGCAATTATTGTTACAAGATGTGGATGAGTACATGATAGGGTTTCAATGAGTATAAGGATTTTTCAAAAGGTCAAGGATTAATAAAGTTGTTGGTAAATTTACTGCTAATGTGGTGGAACATGAAAGGTTCCCCAGTAACAAGAATGTATATTTCAAGGTTATAATAAGGTTAATCTGAAAAGTCGAAGTTGACTGGTTGAAAGTGTGGTAAAACTGGATACTTTGAAAAGGGATTGCAATATTATTTTCAGTAATAACAATGCTAAAGGATCTTTCACATTTTTGAAGTCAAAGTATAGCTTTGAAAGATGTAGAGATCTAAGAATGATGTCACCCGTTAAATCTTGACTTGGATTCGGATCCATCAATATCAGAATATGTAATTGAATTTGTATGGAAACGATTGTATATCGCTGTGAGCATAGTTAATAATTTTTTTGAATCAAAGTTGAAGAATGTACAGTATAACATATTAATTGTGAACTTATATATTTTCCGGGAATTACCTACCCGTTAAAGATTTCACAAGTAATATTTTGTACAAAAGAATTTTCATTACAGTCTTTATGAAAATATATGTATGTATATTTCTTCAGATGTAATACGGATTTAATGAGTTAATATCATATTAAGCTCATTTGATTTTTGGCTTGACTTAGAAATGATTAATCTCTAAAACATTAAAGATTACATAATCTTTGCGGAGTTTTTAACTAATGAAATCAACACTTCATTATTTATTCTTATTGATATTCCTCGGTGAAGGATGTTGGTGCTCATGGAATTTTTGTGAACCTTACAAGGCACAGATGATGTTTTCTGGAAAGTTTCGAGTATATCGAGATTGAAAATGTAAAATCAATTATGTAATTGATTAATACACTTGGTTTATTATGAAATGGAATTCATTGGGTTGAAACAGAGATTGTAGTTAACAATGGTTAAGTTGTTAAGGACGGATGTACATCATTGCATATTAGTAATATGAACTAACCGAGTAGTACCTACCAGTTAAGATTCACATGTAATAGCTTAGTACGAAAAGATTTATTTTGATTTCAAAATTCATATATATTAAATATACATAAAATTTCTTCAGGGGAAATGAGTTAATACTTCATCGGTTATTGTTGCTGGTATTTCTTGGTAACTACGGTGCGTATGACGTTGATGTTCGTGGGACAGATTGTGAAGTTGAGGTTTGCGATGCGAATGTTGTTGGTGGTGGTAATGGTACTGTTGGTGTTGTTGTCGGTGGTACTGTTGATGCCGGTGATGCTGCTAGTGCTTGTAACCTTTACACCATATTCTCTAAAGCCACTACCCGAGCGCGAAGCTCGTTGACTTCTTCTACTACACCGGGATGATTGGCGGTTCGGACGAGCGGATGAATATGATCTAGAATTTAAGATAGTATATTATCGTGACGAGATACTCTGGAAATGAGAGAAAAAATGGTGTCTCGAACAGGTTCGCCGGTAACTGCTTCAGGTTCTTCGCCAAGAGGGCAATGTAGTGGATGGAAGGGATCGCCTTCTTCTTGTCTCCAATAATTAAGTAGGCTACGAACCCATCCCCAATTCATCCAGAATAGATGATGGCTAATTGGTTGATCCATTCCGGTTACACTGTCTTCGGAATTCAGGTGAATATCCATATCGGAATAGCTGCCGGAGTTTAAGGAATTTGAACTAGATACGGGATTCATCTTGTATAATTAGGGAAATGATTTTTGATATGAATTAGATTATAGAATTTAGTTTGGTATTCTTCAATACATAATTTACATATGTATATATAATACCAAATTCCATAAATCACGGAGAAATTTTTGAAAGATGTCAGGAAAAGTTTACACTAACAGATACGCTAAGATATGAATTTTTGTCTATACACTATTTATGCAATAAATACAGAAAAACGTGTCTAGACTTAAGAATGATAAACATGTAATTTTCGACAAGAAATGATAAGCAAAACTTTTAACATGCAGACACAGTCGAAGTCCAGACTTACTAATGCATCCTAACAACTATCAGTTAGACACACTCATGCAAGACCTGGTTCGCTAGGACAAATGCTCTGATACCAACTGTGACGATTGCTCCAAATCCATATGGACGAACACGTCATTCATCGATTTCATTGCGAGGTATTTGACCTCTATATGATACGTTTTGTAAACATTGCATTCTTTTAAAAAGGCACACCATAAATGAATATTTAAATCAAAGGTTTTCGACATCTGATGATTTCTACATATAGACAATCACCGTAAATAATAGTTTACAATAATACTTCCTTTAACAATGCAGTCAAAATAAGATACATGGTGATGATTTAGTGAATACAACGTTTCCTTGACAAATATATCATGTAAGACTCCATGCACATAGCTTGTCCAACACATAAGCAAACATCGGAAGACTTCTAGGAAACCTGAGAATAAACATGCTAACAAGTGTCAACACAAAGGTTGGTGAGTTCATAGTTTTATTGTTTCATATAATCTGTATATAAAGGTGAATCACAAGATTTCAGTTGTTTCATCCAGAAACGTTTATCAAAATATTCTACAAGATTGAGCACCCTGGTAACTAAACTTTAACGTCTATATAATAAGTACCCTTGTTTTAACATACATGCAACCAACATGTACAATACACGTAAACCAACGTGTACTAACCTCAAATAGCATACGTCTGTTTTATAGTTCAGGCTAGGGTTTCTATACCTGGAACAGACGGGGATGTCAAGCCCTATGGATCCATATATAACTACTCGCGCCCACCAGTTCTTATAACTGGCAGTTACTAGTTACCAAAGCTAAAGGATTTTTGGTTCAAACTCAGTGTAGAATTTAGTATGTACTTGTATCCATTGTGTTTAAAATAAAGTGCATGTATTCTCAGCCCAAAAATATATAATGCAAAAGCATTTAAAAAGGGAGCAAATGAAACTCACCTTAGCAGCATATAAAGTCGTTCACCAAAATGTGATCGAAACTCGAATTACCAAATAACCGTAGATCTCAACCTAGAGAACATATGTTGGTCAAAAAATGTCTATCAAGCTAGGTCAGGTCATAATGTATCACAATCCTAATGCTCGATATCGACATACAAAAGTTATCCAAAGTCGTTTCAAAAAGTCAATTTTGACAGTTGTTTAACAAAACGAGACGTACCTTATATAAGGATTCATTTACTCGGTTGGTAATATTCAAAAATCCAATTTATAAATCTCGTAAACAAGTTGTTTAAATCTTAATTGTAGATTCAAAAGCAATTTCAATTAACGTCAATCATAATTCAGTTGATCATATCTTTTAATCCGTTCATCGAAATTATTCGATATCTAAATGAAAAGTTATTGATTTTTTGCCAGCTTTCCAAAAACATGTATATCATATACCTTTTACCAGTAATATATGTATTTAATTCGTGATTCATTATAAACTGTTTAACGACGAAATTTAGCATGCATGCATAAATATATATACTCGAGCACTAGACATGGATACACAATTAATATATAAAAGATAAGATATAAATGCTCACGTATCAATATTGTGATTCAATATTGCAGGAAAGTACGTAGACGTAACGGAGATGATAAAGACTAGGTTTGACTTGCGAATATTACCCATGAACATTACCCATAACCTCCATGGCAATAGCCCATAATTTCCTTAGCTCTAGCTTGCTCGAAAACTCGTTTTGAAATCATTTGGACATCACTTCGTCGTAATATTTTATGTATATTATTATTTTTGTATCGTAAAAATAATAATACTAATACTATTAATAATAAGATTAATAATAATAATCTTAATATTAATAATATATATATATATATATATATATATATATATATATATATATATATATATATATATATATATTATATATATGTATATATATGTGTGTATATTTAGAGAGAGTCGAGAGATAGATATATGAATGAATCAGAAACAGAAATCGCGAATTATAGATGTGGCCAGCAAAAGGGTGCCATGCGATCGCATGGCTTCCCAAGCCATTTCCCATGCGATCGCATGGGAAGGTATGACAGCTCACAAATGTTCTTGTCGACATATTTATTAATTATATTTATAATATATAATTTATATAATTAAATATATATTATATTAAATTCACGTGCATAGTTGACTTGTAATTTTTGTTCCGATAAGTCGTACATCATCACGCGACTTATGTCCCGGTTCCGGTTTTTCGAACGTCCTTTCGTACATTAAGAAAACTTGCATTTTATGTTTCGTGACACGTACCTTTGTTAAAATATAGTCTTAAATTATCAAAAAACTATATCACTCAAAGTGTATCTTAAACTTTCGAGTGTTTTGGTCATTTACTTCTATAAATCATCATCTCGCTATTTGTTAATATATATATATATAATATATACATTTTCATTTTGAAATAGTGTTTTACTGTAGCAAAGTTACTGTAGCAAAGTTTTTTTTTACTATAACAAATAGTGATTTTTGAAAACACTGTAGTTTTTCGGGTACTGTAGCAATTCGAAAATACTGTAGCAAATTAGTGTTTTACTGGTTCATCTTAAACGTTTTAGTTAACTTATCTAAATATTAATCGAATCAATAATGGAATGTTAATATCGTTTACTAAATAACTTGAAATCATATATATATATATATATATATATATATATATATATATATATATATATATATATATATATATATATATATATATATATATACATTAAGTTATATATATATATATTGTTCGTGAATCTTCAAGAACAGTCAAATAATAATTGATTACATGAATATAGTTCCAAAACTTTAAGACTCAACATTACAGACTTTGCTTATCGTGTCGAAAACATTAAATCATTTAAAGATAAAGTTTAAATTTGGTCAGAAATTTTCAGGTCATCACAAAGATTGAAAAGAAGAATGACAGAAATGATAATTAGGAAAATATCAAGGATTGGAACTGGATTAAGCATTTTCATAATCTTTTGGATGTATGAACTAAGAAAGAAAGTATAGGAATGGTGAGAATAATAGAACGGAAGAATTTAATTTATAATGGAAATATCAGACAGAGTAATCGAGACAGAACATCGTATTTAGTTATAGAGATCTTAATTTCCTTATTCACCGAAGAATCAAATCTTTTAGATTTCGAAGATTTTCTTTGAATTCCTTGATTTCCAGAAATCAACCGTGACTACTTCACTGGTTAAGACAAACCTGCATTTACTCTTTTCACCTTTTTGTGATAACTTCATTCGTACTCTTCGAATAATCGAATCGAATTATCCATATTACTCAGTGATGATAAAACTCTATTTATCAACTCATATGAGTCATGTAAACATACTTATTGTCAGTCATGACCATCCCACTCAAATTTTGGGACAAAATTTCTTTAACGGGTAGGTACTGTGACGACCCGAAAATTTCTGACCAAATTTAAACTTAATCTTATAATGATTTCGACATGATAAGCAAAGTCTGTAATGTTGAGTCACAAAACAATTTAAACTGTATTCATGTAATTATTTGAACCTTGACCAACTCCCGACGATTCACGAACAAATGTGTGTTAATAAAATTGTAAATATATATAAATATGAACATAAGTATTTTGAATAAATAAAATACGCTTTAATCAATTAGAATTAAAAATGTAAAATAATAATGATGTATTCTTAAAATGAATATATATATATATATATATATATATATATATATATATATATATATATATATATATATATATATATATATATATATATATACGATTCTTACTAATAACTATTATTATATGGAAGTGTATATATATATATATATATATATGGATAAATATTAAATATTCAACATATGTTATCATATAATATTAATAATTAAATGTAATTGCAAGTTAAAGATATATATGTGATAATATTATTACTACTTTGATTATTACTGATATCAATATCAGTATTATTAATATTATTAGATAATATATATATATATATATATATATATATATATATATATATATATATATATATATATATATATATATATATATATAAAATATAGATATGAGATTTGATATATATAAATATCATTATTATTAATTAAACTTATAAAAATTATCATTATCATAGTAATATTTAACACTAATCTCCTTATAAATAATAATTAGGATTATTATTTATAGTATTATTAATAATATTATATATTATCAAGAGTTATGAATTATATATATACGGTTATATAATTAAATATATAAAATTAAATACATATAAATACATATACATATAAAAATACGGTTATTATATAAATAAATATACATATACAACTATATATATATGAAACAGTTATTTACATACAGATAGTTACAAATTCTGTTATATATCAAAATCACGATCCAGCTAATACAGAATGTGAAGACCCGTCCTAATCCATCCGGACGAAGTCCACATCGATTATAAATGATTCACAACAGTTGATTACATCGCGAGGTACTTGACCTCTATATGATACATTTACAAACATTGCATTTGTTTTTGAAAAGACAATCTTTCATTTCATCGAAAGTTGACGGCATGCATACCATTTCATTATACATCTAACTATAATTAACTTAATAATAATCTTGATGAACTCAACGACTCGAATGCAACGTCTTTTGAAATATGCCATGAATGACTCCAAGTAATGTCTCTAATATGAGCTAATGCACAGCGGAAGATTTCTTTCATACCTGAGAATAAACATGCTTTAAAGTGTCAACCAAAAGGTTGGTGAGTTCATTAGTTTAACATAAATAATCATTTCATAATTTTAATAGACCACAAGATTTCATATTTCCATTTCTCATAAACATACGTCCCATGCATAGAGATAAAAAATATCATTCATATGGATTGAACACCTGGTAATCGACATTAACAATATGTATATTAGAATATCCCCTATCATTACGGGATCCTCCTTCGGACATGATATAAATTTCGAAGTACTAAAGCATCCGGTACTTTGGATGGGGCTTGTTGGGCCCGATAGATCTATCTTTAGGATTCGCGTCAATTAGAGTGTCTGTTCCCTATTTCTTAGATTACCAGACTAAATAAAAAGGGGCATATTCTATTTCGATCATTCAACCATATAATGTAGTTTCGATTACTTGTGTCTATTTTGTAAAACATTTATAAAAGCAGCGCATGTATTCTCAGTCCCAAAAATATATATTGCAAAAGCATTTAAAAAGGGATTAATGAAACTCACGTATATAAATATTGTAAAACAGTTAATAAAGCATTTGCATGTATTCTCAGCCCAAAAACGTAAAGAGTAAAAAGGGCAAATGAAACTCACGCATATAAATATTGTAAAACAGTTAATAAAGCATTTGCATGTATTCTCAGCCCAAAAACGTAAAGAGTAAAAAGGGCAAATGAAACACACAATACTGTATTTTGTAGTAAAAATACATATGACGACATTGAACAACTGAACAATGCAGGGTTGGCCTCGGATTCACGAACCTATATCATGTATATATATTAACACATATAATTGAAATCGAACAAACATATATATATATATATATATATATATATATATATATATATATATATATATATATATATATATATATATATATATATATATATATTAATTATATCATTTTTTTATTAATAACTTATATGTTTCCTATATTCATTTTATATATTAATGATTCTATTAATAATAATAACAATGATAATAATAATAATATTCTTATTTATAACTATAATCCTATTAATAATAATGATAACTAATACTTAAATGACAAGATTTATAAAATAGATACATTAATAATACCTATAGTAATAATAATACTTATTATGATACTAATTATAATAATAATTATAATACCTATAATAACAATAATAATAATAACAACAATAACAATAATTATAGTAATAATACTAATAACAATAATAATGTAATAATCATAATAATAAATATATTGATAATAATAATGAATAATTTAAAGTACTACCTTAAAGAGTGAGTTCCTAAAAAGATTTGTCCAAGTCTGGAATCGAACCCGCGACCTCTCGCTCACATCACAACACCTCAAACCAATCGACAACCTCAGTTTTTATGAATTAACCCAACTCATTTAACCATAACCCATTTCTGTTCTATCTCTTCTTTTTCTAAAAAAAAATTGATCCAACCCAGGTTTGAACCTGTGAGCCCTCGGCTAACCCAAACACCCCCACACCATCTCGCTGTTATAACACATCTGATTAACTAAGGATTCTATTTTTATTTAGATCATTAAAACTTTCGTATATCCTCATGATCATTGTGTCCTTTACTTCCTTCTATTACAGCTAAACGAAAAAAAAAAAATATAGAGACAATCGCTTAGCAGTGGATAACGGCCAATCAACCACAAAAAAACATGGGTCTCGGTCTAAACCACAATTACACGCCCCAAACAACAACAAAAAAATATTTCGGCCCAATTTGAATAACAAGTGGCCAAGTTGTATCCAGCTTAAAGGTTATTGATTCAACCAATCTTTTGTAAGTATTATCAACCTTTATCACGTGATTTTGAAGTCATCCAAGGAAAATTGAGTTGTAAAGCTCAAGTTAATTTAGTCTTTCCAAAACTCCAAGTGTTGTGGCTCCACTACCTTTTATCGGCTCTTACTAGATTAGTAGGATTTCTTGGATTCTTTTTCTTTGTCTTGTTTTCTAAAAAACTAACTTGCCTCCCCATGATAAGTTGACGGCCATTGTGTAAGAATATTACTTGCAAAAGTGATTTGATTAAGATGTGTTTTGGGGTGTTGTCCAAACGGAATAGAAGCTACACATAAACACTAGGTGTAGCAGTAACAATGAGATTTTACGAAGGTATTTGGGTTTGGTTATCACGCTCAACAGACAGGAAGGAAAGAATAGAAAATAGTAAACGAAATTAACAATTTAAAGGATGTTGGGTGACTTGTTGAGCTGCAAACAGAAAATAAATAATAGTTAACCATATAGCAGTCGAATAGTGGAAGGTCAGTGGGTTGTTGATGGTATTTTCGAGCAGAGAATGGACAGAAACAAATACAATAGCAGCGCAGCAGATTGAGGAATTTCAATTGCAGAATAAAGATGAATGGTTGTTTGGGTTGGTATTCAAAACTGGTAGCAACAATGATGAGGAAGAAGATTGTGATGGGTTTGAACGAACTAGAAAAAAATAGCAGGTGAGAGTTGTAGGTTTTCTTTTGATTAAAAAGTATAACGAATAGAGAAGTCTGAATCGTTTTCTTTGAATGAAAAAATCGATTACCATCTCTTGTAATTGTTTTGAAGTTAGTGAGTGTAGTGTATAGGTTGTAGTTGATGATAAAAAGTTATATGGATTAGTTATCGCTGCAAGTAATCTATTATACAGAACATATGGTTATAAATTTCCCAATCAGACAAAGGATGACAGAAAAGTTTAACAACTTAAAATAAAAATCGAATTTGCTGACTATTTGATTTGTATGAAGGATAGTGATGTGAAACGGTTTTTGGAGACTAGTATCAATCTAATACAGTCAAGGTAGATGCATCACAGGATCCAAATTTATAATATTTCTTTTTTTTATATAATTTGTATTATTAAATAAGTAAATATATTAATAACAATATTAATATTAATAATTATAATAAATATATAAACAATAATAATAATAATTAATAATAGTCTTAACTGATATGAAAATAATAATAATCAATAATTAAATGATATTATTAATGATATAAATGATAAATTGTATTATTTTTATGGTAATAGTAATAATAATAATAATTAATCATAATATATAATACTAATATTAATAATAATACTTGTACATATAAAATCTTGCATAAATATATATACTTTATTTATACTAATATTTATGATACAAATATTAATAATAATAGTGAAATTAATGATAATAATATTAGTATTATAAATGTATTACCATATATAGTTATTGAATCTTTAATATTATAAATGTATTATAATATTATATCATATCTTTCACATATATAGTTATTGAATCTTTAATATTTATAAATTACAATATATATATATATATATATATATATATATATATATATATATATATATATATATATATATATATATATATATATATATATATATATAATATTACTTATGTATATAATTTGTTTATACATATATATTTACATATTTATTTACACATAATTGTTCGTGAATCATCGAGATTAGTCAAAGGTTTAAATGTAACCATGTAAGTAGTTCAAAGATTTTGAGATTCAATTAAATAGACTTTGCTTATCGTGTCGAGATCTTATAAGATTAAGTTTAAATTTGGTCGGAAATTCCCGGGTCATCACAGTACCTACCCATTAAAGAAATTTAGTCCCGAAATTTGAGTGAGGTGGTCATGGCTAACAATAAAAATGTTTTCATGACGAATATGAGTTGATAAATTGATTTTTATCATCATTGAGTAATATAGATAAAAATAATTCGATTATTTGAAGAGTACGAATGAAGTTATCACCAAAGAGTGAAATAGGAAAGTAAAGATTTATCTTAACTTTTGACAGAGTCCGGGTTGAATTTAGAAAATAAGGTTCGTCTTAACTTTTGACGTTGTTTTGGGTGAATTCCGGAATTCAAGGAATTTAAAGAAAATCTCCGAAATCTAAAAGATTTGATTCTTCGGCGAATAAGGAAATTAAGATCTCTATAATTAGATACGGTGATCTGCCTCGATTACTCTGTCTGATATTTCCACTATAATTTAAGCTCTTCCATTCCATTATTCTCACCATTCCTATACTTTCTTTCTTAGTTCATACATCCAAAAGATTGTGAAAATGCTTAGTCCAGTTCTAATCCCTAATATTTTCCTAATTATCATTTCTGTCATCCTTCTTTTCAATCTTCCACCAGAAAAATCTGTTTACTTTTAATATAATCTTGGGGTGATACTATTCTTAGTTATGCCGTATCTTTATATTGCTATTCGTATTAATATCCATGGTTTTGTAATTTCTGCGTTGTTGTTAGATTTTATATCTTCCCTTATATTTCAATGTCCCTGCTTCTGTCTCCTATAATTATTGTCATCCACCGTTAATGCGCTCTTTTATTTGCTACGATTTATACCCTCTTTCTATTTCAGAGCTTCATGCTTTAGTTTACTTTTCGCAAGTAATGGTCCAAAATTCGTAAGTATGGAGTTTTGAATGAACTTAATGTTCTAAGCAAGAAAGAACGTAATAGCACGATTTGATTTGTCAAATTACCAGAAGCACTGAGAACAGAACTATCAAGAATATATTTTCTTGATATGTTCAGAAGTTAAGCAGAATGTAAGAGTTATGTAACATGGCACATGATGACGTTATGATCTGTGAATCATCACGTTCCATTAGAAACTCAGCATGACCTACTGTAATATAATCAAGTTGATCAAGTGTCATTATATTATACTAACTCATGCATCAGTTCCCAACATTACTTCAATAACATTCATATTTTAAGCTCGAAAGTTTACAGAATATAGAAACTAACAGTTTCTATATGATGTAACACTGATATCAGGAAGAGATTAATGATTTCAGATAAAAATAGTTATAAAAATATCTCCAGAAATATGGAGGATATTTATAATGAAAGATACGATCATATCTCGGAATATCTAAGATCAGAGGATGATAGAAACTATTATCTGCAAGGGTTCAGAGTAAGGAGCATGATATTCACTAAAGACTTTAGTAGACATTGAATCATTTGGATTCTTTGAAGTCAAACTTATTCTTTGTGATTTGTCAACGGCTTTCTTCCTAGTTTCGCATAATCTGCTTTTCAGTACTAAATTTCTATTGAATGTTTCCAATATAATGATACACAGGAAGCACGAGGAGGTATATAATTTCGGATGAGAATATTTATGAAAATATCCTCAGAAATATCGAAGATATTGATGATGATATTTTGGAATTTCTAAGTTCGATGGTTGATGGAGAAAGATTTTTCGCAAGATTTTAACATGACTTCGGAGCAAGATATTCTCTAAAGATTTCAACGGATCCAGAATTACCTGAATCCTTTGAATATAGGGTTCGGTCCTTGTATTTGTCCTTGGTCTCCTTCATGGGTAGCTCAATCTGTTTTTCAATACCCAATTTTCTATCGAGCGTTCCTAACACTCCTTTCTTTATCATCAAACTTTTGGTCATTTAGACCATCTACCATTTTTCTGTTTCCTCTGCATTTAATGCTATGATATCTGAATCATCGGTTATTAATCCGAGGTGGTTTCAAGAAAATTGTGTTTTTAGATTATTAAACGTTGATGGTAATATGGTGGAATATGAAAGGTTCCCTGGTAACAATAAAAGAGCACGCGTATATATCAACGTTATAATAAGGTTGTTTTGTACGAAAAGTCGAAGTTGTCTTGCTGGAGCTGTGACAAAACTGGCTATCTCGAACAGCAGATGCAAAGTTATTTTCGGTAATAATAATGCTAAAGGAATTAGCACAGCTACGTGTTAAACGTTTACTCAGGTTCCGAGTGTTTTCAGGTGCATAACTATATGCATCAATCTTTTCTCCCGTAAATGAAGTGCGGTTGGTTCATCCTCTCGATTGAGGTGTTTTCAAGAATCATGAAAGATTTGAACGCAGAATGTAATCGTGAAGATACAAATGATGTTTAAGACGAAATCAAGTGGCAACTTGAAGAATTGTTTAGTTTCATATGTTATAATCAATATTTTAATTCATTTTAATTGTCCAATGTTATTAGTCCACATTCGATAGTCCACAGTTGACAGTCCAATAATTCATATATAGTTTAATATATAATATTCGAATTAATTAATACGTGTCGTGACCCGTATACGTCTCAGACTCGATCACAACTCAAATTATATATATTATTGTAGAATCAATCTCAACCCTGTATAGCTAACTCCCGCATTACTGCATATAGAGTGTCCATGGTTATTCCAAATAATATATATATATGGGTCGATATGATATGTCAAAACTTTGTATACGTGTTCCAATATTTAAAGTGCGTAAAATAAATACAGAAATTAAATGACGATAAATAAAATGCGTAAAGTAAATAACAAAAATTAAATGACGATAAATAAAATTGCGAGAAATAAAATATGATAATTAAATTGCGATAAATAAAATATAATCAGTTAGCTAGGAACAATTAGCTAGGAATAGTTAGCGTGGATTCTTAACAAAATTCCTCATAGTTAGTTTGTTTGTTTCTAACAAATTTTATTTTGTCAAATGTTTTCTTCATTATGCCACCTGTTGGATTCTGATAATTCAAAATCCAAATATGAAATTGAATGAAAATGGTTATTCTGTGGTGAACGGATATGTATATCAGTGGTTATAAGTAGGATAGTAAATGACTGTTGAATCAGCTTTGAAGAATGTACAGTGTAACTTATTATGGTGAAATCTAAATATTCCTCAGGTATTACCTACCCGTTAAAATATTTTCACCATTAACAGTTTGTACAAAAGAATTTTTAATTACAATCTTTATGAAAACATATATACATATATTTTCTTCAGATATACTCACGGATTTAATGAGTTAATGTGCTATTAATCTCATATGATTTACCATTAGAACAAGAATATATAATCTTTAAAACATTAGAGATTACATAATCGCCATGTAGAACGAAGATTATGCTCGGGGTATAGATTGTGATGTTGAGGTGTGTGATGTTGAAACTTGGATTGTTGGTACCGGTGATGTTGCTGATACTGGTACGTTTTGCACTATATTTTCCAAGGCCACAACTCGAGCGCGAAGCTCGTTGACTTCTTCAATTACACCGGAATGATTGTCGGTTCGGATGAGCGGATGAATAAGGTTCAGAATTTGAGATAATATATAATCATGACGAGATACTCTGGAAATGAGAGAGAAAATGGTGTTTCGGATAGGTTCGCCGGTAAGTGCTGAAATGTCCCGTTCTTATTGATTAAAAACGTTCCATATTAATTGATTTTGTTGCGAGGTTTTGACCTCTATATGAGACGTTTTTCAAAGACTGCATTCATTTTTAAAACAAACCATAACCTTTATTTCATAAATAAAGGTTTAAAAAGCTTTACGTAGATTATCAAATAATGATAATCTAAAATATCCTGTTTACACACAACCATTACATAATGGTTTACAATACAAATATGTTACATCGAAATCAGTTTCTTGAATGCAGTTTTTACACAATATCATACAAACATGGACTCCAAATCTTGTCCTTATTTTAGTATGCAACAGCGGAAGCTCTTAATATTCACCTGAGAATAAACATGCTTTAAACGTCAACAAAAATGTTGGTGAGTTATAGGTTTAACCTATATATATTAAATCGTAACAATAGACCACAAGATTTCATATTTCAATACACATCCCATACATAGAGATAAAAATCATTCATATGGTGAACACCTGGTAACCGACATTAACAAGATGCATATATAAGAATATCCCCATCATTCCGGGACACCCTTCGGATATGATATAAATTTCGAAGTACTAAAGCATCCGGTACTTTGGATGGGGTTTGTTAGGCCCAATAGATCTATCTTTAGGATTCGCGTCAATTAGGGTGTCTATTCCCTAATTCTTA
Source organism: Rutidosis leptorrhynchoides (assembly GCF_046630445.1). Taxonomy (NCBI): domain Eukaryota; kingdom Viridiplantae; phylum Streptophyta; class Magnoliopsida; order Asterales; family Asteraceae; genus Rutidosis; species Rutidosis leptorrhynchoides. The sequence goes on along the minus strand of NC_092334.1, from coordinate 370,972,681 downwards.
GATTACCAGACTAAAAGGGGCATATTCGGTTTAATAATCCAGCCATAGAATGTAGTTTCATTTACTTGTGTCTATTTCGTAAAACAGTTATAAAAGCAGCTCATGTATTCTCAGTCCCAAAAATATATATTGCAAAAGCATTTAAAAAGGGAGCAAATGAAACTCACTTTCGCAGATTTTTTTTTTTTACTTCGTCGAGAAGTTAGACTTGGCCACTGTTGATTCACGAACCTATAACAATATATACATATATATTAAAGTATGTTCAAAATATATTTACAACACTTTTAATATATTTTGATGTTTTAAATTTATTAAGTCAGCTGTCCTCGTTAGTAACCTACAACTAGTTGTCCACAGTTAGATGTACAGAAATAAATCGATAAATATTATCTTGAATCAATCCACGACCCAGTGTATACGTATCTCAGTATTGATCACAACTCAAACTATATATATTTTGGAATCAACCTCAACCCTGTATAGCTAACTCCAACGATCACATATAGAGTGTCTATGATTGTTCCGAAATATATATAGATGTGTCGACATGATAGGTCGAAACATTGTATACGTGTCTATGGTATCTCAAGATTACATAATATACAATACAAGTTGATTAAGTTATGGTTGGAATAGATTTGTTACCAATTTTCACGTAGCTAAAATGAGAAAAATTATCCAATCTTGTTTTACCCATAACTTCTTCATTTTAAATCCGTTTTGAGTGAATCAAATTGCTATGGTTTCATATTGAACTCTATTTTATGAATCTAAACAGAAAAAGTATAGGTTTATAGTCGGAAAAATAAGTTACAAGTCGTTTTTGTAAAGGTAGTCATTTCAGTCGAAAGAACGACGTCTAGATGACCATTTTAGAAAACATACTTCCACTTTGAGTTTAACCATAATTTTTGGATATAGTTTCATGTTCATAATAAAAATCATTTTCTCAGAATAACAACTTTTAAATCAAAGTTTATCATAGTTTTTAATTAACTAACCCAAAACAGCCCGCGGTGTTACTACGACGGCGTAAATCCGGTTTTACGGTGTTTTTCGTGTTTCCAGGTTTTAAATCATTAAGTTAGCATATCATATAGATATAGAACATGTGTTTAGTTAATTTTAAAAGTCAAGTTAGAAGGATTAACTTTTGTTTGCGAACAAGTTTAGAATTAACTAAACTATGTTCTAGTGATTACGAGTTTAAACCTTCGAATAAGATAGTTTTATATATATGAATCGAATGATGTTATGAACATCATTACTACCTCAAGTTTAGTAGGTAAACCTACTGGAAGTGACAAGAAATGATCTAGCTTCAAAGGATCTTGGATGGCTTGAAAGTTCTTGAAGTAGGATCATGACACAAAAACAAGTTCAAGTAAGATTTTTACTCGAATTAAGATAGTTTATAGTTATAGAAATTGAATCAAAGTTTGAATATGAATATTACCTTGAATAAGAAAGATAACCTACTGTATATAACAAAGGTTTCTTGATCTTAGATGATTACTTGGAATGGATTAGAAAGCTTGGAAGTAAATTAGTAAACTTGAAGGGATTTTTGAAGTGTTCTTGAAGTGTTCTTCCTATGATGATTATAGCTTGATTCTTGAAGTGATTTTTGATGAAGATGATGATTAACTACTAGAAAAATACGTTCATAATAGTGTGTGTGTGTTGAGAGAGAATTAGAAAGAGAATTGGAAGTGAAATGGAGTGAATGATGAGTGGTAATTGGTGAGTGGTGAGTGGGGTTAAAAGGAGTTCTAGTTAGTTGACTAGCTCATGGTAGAAGTTAAAATTGATTAGTTATACATGACATAATCAAGAGTGGAATCCCATGCTAGTTCCTATTGGTATATACCCATAGTAAGTACGTTTTGAAGCTGTGTATAATACGGGTAAGAATACGACTAGAATTCTCGATGAAAGAAAAGAATGGGAAAGTAACTGTAACCATTTTCGTTAAGTATGAGTGTTTTGATATATGTCTTGAAGTCTTCCAAAAATATTTTAATACATCTAAATACACTACATGTATATACATTTTAACTGAGTCGTTAAGTCATCGTTAGTCGTTACATGTAAGTGTTGTTTTGAAACCTTTAAGTTAACGATCGCAATTAATGTTGTTAACCCATTGTTTATTATATCTAATGAGATGTTAAATTATTATATTATCATGATATTATGATATATTAATATATCTTAATATGATATATATACATTTAAATGTCGTTACAACGATAATCGTTACATATATGTCTCGTTTCAAAATCCTTAAGTTAATAGTCTTGTTTATATGTATATAACTCATTGTTAATATACTTATGGAGATACTTACTTATCATAATCTCATGTTAACCATATGTATATCCATATATATATCGTCATGTCGTTTTTACAAGTTTTAACGTTCGTGAATCGCCGGTCAACTTGGGTGGTCAATTGTCTATATGAAACATATTTCAATTAATCAAGTCTTAACAAGTTTGATTGCTTAACATGTTGGAAACATTTAATCATGTAAATATCAATCTCAATTAATATATATAAACATGGAAAAGTTCGGGTCACTACAGTACCTACCCGTTAAATAAATTTCGTCCCGAAATTTTAAGCTGTTGAAGGTGTTGACGAATCTTCTGGAAATAGATGCGGGTATTTCTTCTTCATCTGATCTTCATGCTCCCAGGTGAACTCGGGTCCTCTACGAGCATTCCATCGAACCTTAACAATTGGTATCTTGTTTTGCTTAAGTCTTTTAACCTCACGATCCATTATTTCGACGGCTTCTTCGATGAATTGGAGTTTTTCGTTGATTTGGATTTCATCTAACGGAATAGTGAGATCTTCTTTAGCAAAACATTTCTTCAAATTCGAGACGTGGAAAGTGTTATGTACAGCCACGAGTTGTTGAGGTAACTCAAGTCGGTAAGCTACTGGTCCGACACGATCAATAATCTTGAATGGTCCAATATATTTTGGATTTAATTTCCCTCGTTTACCAAATCGAACAACGCCTTTCCAAGGTGCAACTTTAAGCATGACCATCTCTCCAATTTCAAATTCTATATCTTTTCTTTTAATGTCAGCGTAGCTCTTTTGTCGACTTTGGGCGGTTTTCAACCGTTGTTGAATTTGGATGATCTTCTCGGTAGTTTCTTGTATAATCTCCGGACCCGTAATCTGTCTATCCCCCACTTCACTCTAACAAATCGGAGACCTGCACTTTCTACCATAAAGTGCTTCAAACGGCGCCATCTCAATGCTTGAATGGTAGCTGTTGTTGTAGGAAAATTCTGCTAACGGTAGATGTCGATCCCAACTGTTTCCGAAATCAATAACACATGCTCGTAGCATGTCTTCAAGCGTTTGTATCGTCCTTTCGCTCTGCCCATCAGTTTGTGGATGATAGGCAGTACTCATGTCTAGACGAGTTCCTAATGCTTGCTGTAATGTCTGACAGAATCTTGAAATAAATCTGCCATCCCTATCAGAGATAATAGAGATTGGTATTCCATGTCTGGAGACGACTTCCTTCAAATACAGTCGTGCTAACTTCTCCATCTTGTCATCTTCTCTTATTGGTAGGAAGTGTGCTGATTTGGTGAGATGATCAACTATTACCCAAATAGTATCAAAACCACTTGCAGTCCTTGGCAATTTAGTAATGAAATCCATGGTAATGTTTTCCCATTTCCATTCTGGGATTTCGGGTTGTTGAAGTAGACCTGATGGTTTCTGATGCTCAGCTTTGACCTTAGAACACGTCAAACATTCTCCTACGTATTTAGCAACATCGGCTTTCATACCCGGCCACCAAAAATGTTTCTTGAGATCCTTGTACATCTTCCCCGTTCCAGGATGTATTGAGGATCTGGTTTTATGAGCTTCTCTAAGTACCATTTCTCTCATCTCTCCAAATTTTGGTACCCAAATCCTTTCAGCCCTATACCGGGTTCCGTCTTCCCGAATATTAAGATGCTTCTCCGATCCTTTGGGTATTTCATCCTTTAAATTTCCCTCTTTTAAAACTCCTTGTTGTGCCTCCTTTATTTGAGTAGTAATGTTATTATGAATCATTATATTCATAGATTTTACTCGAATGGGTTCTCTGTCCTTCCTGCTCAAGGCATCGGCTACCACATTTGCCTTCCCCGGGTGGTAACGAATCTCAAAGTCGTAATCATTCAATAATTCAATCCACCTACGCTGCCTCATATTCAGTTGTTTCTGATTAAATATGTGTTGAAGACTTTTGTGGTCGGTATATATAATACTTTTGACCCCATATAAGTAGTGCCTCCAAGTCTTTAATGCAAAAACAACCGCGCCTAATTCCAAATCATGCGTCGTATAATTTTGTTCGTGAATCTTCAATTGTCTAGACGCATAAGCAATCACCTTCGTTCGTTGCATTAATACACAACCGAGACCTTGCTTTGATGCATCACAATAAATCACAAAATCATCATTCCCTTCAGGCAATGACAATATAGGTGCCGTAGTTAGCTTTTTCTTCAATAACTGAAACGCTTTCTCTTGTTCATCATTCCATTCAAATTTCTTCCCTTTATGCGTTAATGCAGTCAAGGGTTTTGCTATTCTGGAAAAGTCTTGGATGAACCTTCTGTAGTAACCAGCTAGTCCTAAAAACTGGCGTATGTGTTTCGGAGTTTTCGGGGTTTCCCACTTTTCAACAGTTTCTATCTTTGCCGGATCCACCTTAATACCTTCTTTGTTCACTATGTGACCGAGGAATTGAACTTCTTCCAACCAAAATGCACACTTTGAAAACTTAGCGTACAATTCTTCCTTCCTCAATACTTCTAACACCTTTCTCAAATGTTCACCGTGTTCTTGGTCATTCTTTGAGTAAATAAGTATGTCATCAATGAAAACAATGACAAACTTGTCAAGTTATGGTCCACACACTCGGTTCATAAGGTCCATGAACACAGCTGGTGCATTAGTTAAACCAAACGGCATGACCATAAACTCGTAATGACCGTAACGTGTTCTGAAAGCAGTCTTTGGAATATCATCTTCTTTCACCCGCATTTGATGATACCCGGAACGTAAGTCAATCTTTGAATAAACAGACGAGCCTTGTAGTTGATCAAATAAGTTGTCGATTCTCGGTAGTGGGTAGCGGTTCTTGATGGTAAGTTTGTTCAACTCTCGGTAGTTGATACACAACCTGAATGTACCATCTTTCTTCTTGACAAACAAAACAGGAGCTCCCCACGGTGATGTGTTTGGTCGAATGAAACCACGTTCTAAAAGTTCTTGTAATTGGCTTTGCAGTTCTTTCATCTCGCTGGGTGCGAGTCTGTAAGGAGCACGAGCTATTGGTGCAGCTCCTGGTACAAGATCTATTTGAAATTCCACGGATCAATGTGGGGGTAATCCCGGTAATTCTTTCGGAAATACATCGGGAAATTCTTTTGCAATGGGAACATCATTGATGCTCTTTTCTTCAGTTTGTACTTTTTCGACGTGTGCTAGAATAGCATAGCAACCTTTTCTTATTAGTTTTTGTGCCTTCAAATTACTAATAAGATGTAGCTTCGTGTTGCCCTTTTCTCCGTACACCATTAAGGGTTTTCCTTTTTCTCGTATAATGCGAATTGCATTTTTGTAACAAACGATCTCTGCTTTCACTTCTTTCAACCAGTTCATACCGATTATCACATCAAAACTCCCTGACTCTACAGGTATCAAATCAATCTTAAATGTTTCGCTAACCAGTTTAATTTCTCGATTCCGACATATATTATCTGCTGAAATTAATTTACCATTTGCTAATTCGAGTAAAAATTTACTATCCAAAGGCGTCAATGGATAACTTAATTTAGCACAAAAATCTCTACTCATATAGCTTCTATCCGCACCCGAATCAAATAAAACGTAAGCAGATTTATTATCAATAAGAAACGTACCCGTAACAAGCTCCGGGTCTTCCTGTGCCTCTGCCGCATTAATATTGAAAACTCTTCCGTGGCCTTGTCCATTCGTGTTCTCCTGGTTCGGGCAATTTCTAGTAATGTGGCCCGGTTTTCCACATTTATAACAAACTACATCTGCATAACTTGCTCCGACACTACTTCCTCCGCCATTACTCGTTCCGACACCATTTGTTCCTTTCGTTCTATTAACCCCTGGTTCGTAGACCTCACACTTCGCCGTGCTATGACCATTTCTTTTACACTTGTTGCAAAATTTGGTGCAGAACCCCGAGTGATAATTTTCACACCTTTGGCATAGCTGCTTCTGATTGTTGTTGTTGTTGCGGTTATTATTGTTGTTAGGATGATTGTTGTAGTTGCTGTTGTTGTTGTTGTTGTTGTTGTTGTTGGGCCGTTTGTTGTAGTTGCGATTGATGTTGCGATTGTTGGGATAATTGTTGCGATTATTGTTGTAATTGCTGTTGTTGTTGTATTGGTGATTCTTATCACCGTTTTCCTCCCACTTTCTTTTGACTTGCTTCCCATTGGCCTCATCAGCAGTCTGTTCTTTAATTCTTTCTTCAATCTGGTTCACTAGTTTGTGAGCCATTCTACATGCCTGTTGTATGGAGGCGGGCTCGTGTGAACTTATATCTTCTTGGATTCTTTCCGGTAATCCTTTCACAAACGCGTCGATCTTGTCTTCCTCATCTTCGAATGCTCCCAGACACAATAGACACAATTCTGTGAATCGTCTTTCGTACGTGGTAATATCAAATCCTTGGGTTCGTAACCCTCTAAGTTATGTCTTGAGCTTATTGACCTCGGTTTTGGGACGGTACTTCTCGTTCATCAAGTGCTTGAATACTGACCACGGTAGTGCGTACGCATCGTCTTGTCCCACTTGCTCTAGATAGGTATTCCACCATGTTAACGCAGAACCTGTGAAGGTATGCGTAGCGTACTTCACTTTGTCCTCTTCAGTACACTTACTTATGGCAAACACCGATTCGACCTTCTCGGTCCATCGTTTCAATCCGATCGGTCCTTCTGTTCCATCAAATTCCAAAGGTTTGCAGGCAGTGAATTCTTTGTAGGTGCATCCTACACGATTTCCTGTACTGCTAGATCCAAGGTTATTGTTGGTATGTAGCGCAGCCTGTACTGCGGCTATGTTTGAAGCTAGAAAAGTACGGAATTCCTCTTCATTCATATTCACGGTGTGTCGAGTAGTCGGTTCCATTTCCTTCAAAATAGTCAAATGGAACAAGTTAATCATACAGAATATTAAGAGTAGTTAATAGTATTTCGTAGCATAATATGAACTCATTTATAAAAGTTTTTTCTTCATATTAGCGTTTTATAAGTTTAAATTCGGGTAGCACCTACCCGTTAAGTTCATACTTAGTAGCTAATATACAATTCAACTACTACAATTCTATATGAAAAACTGATTATAATAATATTTCGCGTTCAAACTTTTACACAATATTTTACAAACTTACAATACCGCTTATTTTACATATAGCATGAAATATAGCACACAATAAATTTGATACAAGATGGTTGTGAAGATAATTCTAGCTAGTACACAAGTCGTTCAGCAAAGGCAATAAAGACACGTAATTCATACGTCCAGAAACAAGTCATGCATTCTGGTTTTACTAGGATTACTTCCCATCCTTGGTCTTGTGGAACATAACCGTTATGGCCGTTGATAAGACAGTGTGTTGTAACTTCGTCAAAGGGACGAGGGTTACGTAATGTCCAACAGTCCCTTAACAATCTAAAAACCTCATTTCTTACCCCAATTACCGACTCTGTCACTTGTGGGAACGTTTTGTTTAATAGTTGTAGCCCGATGTTCTTGTTCTCACTTTGGTGAGAAGCGAACATTACTAATCCGTAAGCATAACATGCTTCTTTATGTTGCATGTTAGCCGCTCTTTCTAAATCACGAAGTCCAATATTCGGATATATAGAATCAAAATAATTTCTTAACCCATTGCGTAAAATAGCATTTGGGTTCCCCGCAATATATGCGTCAAAGTAAACACATCGTAACTTATGGATTTCCCAATGTGATATCCCCCATCTTTCGAACGAAAGCCTTTTATAAACCAAGGCATTCTTGGAACGTTCTTCGAATGTCTTACAAACTGATCTCGCCTTAAATAGTTGTGCCGAAGAATTCTGACCGACTCTAGACAAGATTTCATCAATCATGTCTCCGGGTAGGTCTCTTAAAATATTGGGTTGTCTATCCATTTTGTGTTTTTATACTGTAAAATAGACAAGAGTTAGATTCATAAAAAAATACTTATTAATACAAGCAATTTTTACATATATCATAAAGCATAAGCACACTATATTACATATATTACACCACACGAATACAACTATCTTATTCCGACTCGCTTGTTTCTTCTTCTTCTTCAGTTTTGGTTCATTTTGCCAAGTTTCTAGGGATATATGATGTTCCCCTAATACGAGCCGTCGTTTTCCACATTGGTTTAGAAAAACCTGGTAGTTTAGAGGTTCTCGGGTCATTGTTACAACTTAAGGACTTCGGGGGTTGACGATACATATAAAGTTCATCGGGGTTGGAATTAGATTTCTCTATTTTTATGCCCTTTCCCTTATTATTTTCTTTTGCCTTTTTAAATTCAGTTGGGGTAATTTCTATAACATCATCGGAATTCTCGTCAGAATCCTATTCATCGGAGAATTGGTAATCCTCCCAATATTTTGCTTCCTTAGCGGAAACACCATTGACCATAATTAACCTTGGTCGGTTGGTTGAGGATTTTCTTTTACTTAACCGTTTTATTATTTCCCCCACCGGTTCTATTTCTTCATCCGGTTCCGATTCTTCTTCTGGTTCCGACTCTTCTTCCGGTTCCTCTTCGGGAACTTGTGAATCAGTCCACGAATCATTCCAATTTACATTTGACTCTTCATTATTATTAGGTGAGTTAATGGGACTTGTTCTAGAGGTAGACATCTATCACATAATATCAAACGCGTTAAGAGATTAATATATCACATAATATTCACATGTTAAAAATATATAGTTTCCAACAAAATTTGTTAAGCAATCATTTTTCAAGCAAACACGGTCGAAGTCCAGACTCACTAATGCATCCTAACAAACTCAATAAGACACACTAATGCAAAATTCTGGTTCTCTAAGACCAACGCTCGGATACCAACTGAAATGTCCCGTTCTTATTGATTAAAAACGTTCCATATTAATTGATTTCGTTGCGAGGTTTTGACCTCTATATGAGACGTTTTTCAAAGACTGCATTCATTTTTAAAACAAACCATAACCTTTATTTCATAAATAAAGGTTTAAAAAGCTTTACGTAGATTATCAAATAATGATAATCTAAAATATCTTGTTTACACACGACCATTACATAATGGTTTACAATACAAATATGTTACATCGAAATCAGTTTCTTGAATGCAGTTTTTACACAATATCGTACAAACATGGACTCTAAATCTTGTCCTTATTTTAGTATGCAACAGCGGAAGCTCTTAATATTCACTTGAGAATAAACATGCTTTAAACGTCAACAAAAATGTTGGTGAGTTATAGGTTTAACCTATATATATCAAATCGTGACAATAGACCACAAGATTTCATATTTCAATACACATCCCATACATAGAGATAAAAATCATTCATATAGTGAACACCTGGTAACCGACATTAACAAGATGCATATATAAGAATATCCCCATCATTCCGGGACACCCTTCGGATATGATATAAATTTTGAAGTACTAAAGCATCCGGTACTTTGGATGGGGTTTGTTAGGCCCAATAGATCTATCTTTAGGATTCGCGTCAATTAGGGTGTCTGTTCCCTAATTCTTAGATTACCAGACTAAAAAGGGGCATATTCGGTTTAATAATCCAGCCATAGAATGTAGTTTCATTTACTTGTGTCTATTTCGTAAAACAGTTATAAAAGCAGCGCATGTATTCTCAGTCCCAAAAATATATATTGCAAAAGCATTTAAAAAGGGAGCAAATGAAACTCACTTTCACAGTTTTTTTTTTTACTTCGTCGAGAAGTAAGACTTGGCCACTGTTGATTCACGAACCTATAACAATATATACATATATATTAAAGTATGTTCAAAATATATTTACAACACTTTTAATATATTTTGATGTTTTAAGTTTATTAAGTCAGCTGTCCTCGTTAGTAACCTACAACTAGTTGTCCACAGTTAGATGTACAGAAATAAATCGATAAATATTATCTTGAATTAATCCACGACCTAGTGTATACGTATCTCAGTATTGATCACAACTCAAACTATATATATTTTGGAATCAACCTCAACCCTGTATAGCTAACTCCAACATTCACATATAGAGTGTCTATGGTTGTTCCGAAATATATATAGATGTGTCGACATGATAGGTCGAAATATTATATACGTGTCTATGGTATCTCAAGATTACATAATATACAATACAAGTTCATTAAGTTATGGTTGGAATAGATTTGTTACCAATTTTCACGTAGCTAAAATGAGAAAAATTATCCAATCTTGTTTTACCCATAACTTCTTCATTTTAAATCCGTTTTGAGTGAATCAAATTGCTATGGTTTCATATTGAACTCTATTTTATGAATCTAAACAGAAAAAGTATAGGTTTATAGTCGGAAAAATAAGTTACAAGTCGTTTTTGTAAAGGTAGTCATTTCAGTCGAAAGAACGACGTCTAGATGACCATTTTAGAAAACATACTTCCACTTTGAGTTTAACCATAATTTTTGGATATAGTTTCATGTTCATAATAAAAATCATTTTCTCAGAATAACAACTTTTAAATCAAAGTTTATCATAGTTTTTAATTAACTAACCCAAAACAGCCCGCGGTGTTACTACGACGGCGTAAATCCGGTTTTAAGGTGTTTTTCGTGTTTCCAGGTTTTAAATCATTAAGTTAGCATATCATATAGATATATAACATGTGTTTAGTTAATTTTAAAAGTCAAGTTAGAAGGATTAACTTTTTTTTGCGAACAAGTTTAGAATTAACTAAACTATGTTCTAGTGATTACGAGTTTAAACCTTCGAATAAGATAGTTTTATATATATGAATCGAATGATGTTATGAACATCATTACTACCTCAAGTTTAGTAGGTAAACCTACTGGAAGTGATAAGAAATGATCTAGCTTCAAAGGATCTTGGATGGCTTGAAAGTTCTTGAAGTAGGATCATGACACAAAAACTAGTTCAAGTAAGATTTTTACTCGAATTAAGATAGTTTATAGTTATAGAAATTGAATCAAAGTTTGAATATGAATATTACCTTGAATAAGAAAGATAACCTACTGTATATAACAAAGGTTTCTTGATCTTAGATGATTACTTGGAATGGATTAGAAAGCTTGGAAGTAAATTAGTAAACTTGAAGGGATTTTTGAAGTGTTCTTGAAGTGTTCTTCCTATGATGATTATAGCTTGATTATTGAAGTGATTTTTGATGAAGATGATGATTAACTATTGGAAAAATACGTTCATAATAGTGTGTGTGTTGAGAGAGAATTAGAAAGAGAATTGGAAGTGAAATGGAGTGAATGATGAGTGGTAATTGGTGAGTGGTGAGTGGGGTTAAAAGGAGTTCTAGTTAGTTGACTAGCTCATGGTAGAAGTTAAAATTGATTAGTCATACATGACATAATCAAGACTGGAATCCCATGCTAGTTCCTATTGGTATATACCCATAGTAAGTACGTTTTGAAGCTGTGTATAATACGGGTAAGAATACGACTAGAATTCTTGATGAAAGAAAAGAATGGGAAAGTAACTGTAACCATTTTCGTTAAGTATGAGTATTTTGATATATGTCTTGAAGTCTTCCAAAAGTATTTTAATACATCTAAATACACTACATGTATATACATTTTAACTGAGTCGTTAAGTCATCGTTAGTCGTTACATGTAAGTGTTGTTTTGAAACCTTTAAGTTAACGATCGCAATTAATGTTGTTAACCCATTGTTTATTATATCTAATGAGATGTTAAATTATTATATTATCATGATATTATGATATATTAATATATCTTAATATGATATATATACATTTAAATGTCGTTACAACGATAATCGTTACATATATGTCTCGTTTCGAAATCCTTAAGTTAGTAGTCTTGTTTATATGTATATAACTCATTATTAATATACTTATGGAGATACTTACTTATCATAATCTCATGTTAACCATATGTATATCCATATATATATCTTCATGTCATTTTTACAAGTTTTAACGTTCGTGAATCGCCGGTCAACTTGGGTGGTCAATTGTCTATATGAAACATATTTCAATTAATCAAGTCTTAACAAGTTTGATTGCTTAACATGTTGGAAACATGTAATCATGTAAATATCAATCTCAATTAATATATATAAACATGGAAAAGTTCGGGTCACTACAAGTGCTTCAGGTTCTTCGCCAATAGGGCAATGTGGTGGATGGAAAGGATCACCTTCTTCTTGTCTCCAATGATTGAGGAGGCTACGAACCCATCCCCAATTCATCCAGAATAGATGGTGACTGATTGGTTGATCCATTCCAGTCACACTGCTTTCGGAGCTTGAGTGGGATTCCATTTCGGAATCCGAGTGACTTGAACTAATGACGAATTCCATTTCGTACGATTGAATAAAGAATTTTTAGATATGAAATGATTTTCTGGCTAACGGATGGTATTCTTAATCACATAGAATATCCATATATATAGAACAAAAGGTTTTGTAGATTACGGAGGAATTTACGGGATACGCCAGGTAAGATTTACAGTAACAGATACGCTAAGATATGAATCTTATCTATACACTATTCATGCAATCAATGCAGCAATATGTGTCTAGACTAAGAATGATAAGCAGATAATTTTCGACACAAAATGATAAGCAAAACTTTTTGACATGCAGACCAGGTCGAAGTCCAGACTCACTAATTCATCCTAACGACTACTAGTTAGACACACTAATGCAAGACCTGGTTCGCTACGACCACCGCTCAGATACCAACTGTGAAGACCCGTCCTAATCCATCCGGACGAAGTCCACATCGATTATAAACGATTCACAATAGTTGATTACATCGCGAGGTACTTGACCTCTATATGATACATTTACAAACATTGCATTCGTTTTTGAAAAGACAATCTTTCATTTCATCGAAAGTTGACGGCATGCATACCATTTCATTATACATATAACTATAATTGACTTAATAATAATCTTGATGAACTTAATGACTCGAATGCAACGTCTTTTGAAATATGCCATGAATGACTCCAAGTAATGTCTCTAATATGAGCTAATGCACAGCGAAAGATTTCTTTCATACCTGAGAATAAACATGCTTTAAAGTGTCAACCAAAAGGTTGGTGAGTTCATTAGTTTAACATAAATAATCATTTCATAATTTTAATAGACACAAGATTTCATATTTCCATTTCTCATAAAGATACGTCACATGCATAGAGACAAAAAATATCATTCATATGGATTGAAAACCTGGTAATCGACATTAACAATATGCATATTAGAATATCCCCTATCATTCCGGGATCCTCCTTCGGACATGATATAAATTTCGAAGTACTAAAGCATCCGGTACTTTGGATGGGGCTTGTTGGGCCCGATAGATCTATCTTTAGGATTCGCGTCAATTAGGGTGTCTGTTCCCTAATTCTTAGATTACCAGACTAAATAAAAAGGGGCATATTCGATTTCGATCATTCAACCATATAATGTAATTTCGATTACTTGTGTCTATTTCGTAAAACATTTATAAAAGCAGCGCACGTATTCTCAGTCCCAAAAATATATATTGCAAAAGCATTTAAAAAGGGATTAATGAAACTCACGCATAAAAATATTGTAAAACAATTAATAAAGCATTTGCATGTATTCTCAGCCCAAAAATGTAAAGAGTAAAAAGGGCAAATGAAACTCACGCATATAAATATTGTAAAATAGTTAATAAAGCATTTGCATGTATTCTCAGCCCAAAAACGTATAGAGTAAAAAGGGCAAATGAAACTCACAATACTATATTTTGTAGTAAAAATACATATGACGACATTGAACAACTGAACAATGCAGGGTTGGCCTCGGATTCACGAACCTATATCATGTATATATATTAACACATATAATTGAAATCGAACAAACTAATATATATATATATATATATATATATATATATATATATATATATATATATATATATATATATATATATATATATATATATATATGTATATATATATATATATGTATACATATATATATATATATATATATATGTATATATATATATTAATTATATCATTTTTTTATTAATAACTTATATGTTTCCTATATTCATTTTATATATTAATGATTCTATTAATAATAATAATAATAATATTCTTATTTATAACTATAATCCTATTAATAATAATGATAACTAATACTTAAATGACAAGATTTATAAAATAGATACATTAATAATACCTATAGTAATAATAATACTTATTATGATACTAATTATAATAATAATTATAATACCTATAATAACAATAATAATAATAATAACAACAATAACAATAATTATAGTAATAATACTAATAACAATAATAATGTAATAATCATAATAATAAATATATTGATAATAATAATGAATAATTTAAAGTACTACCTTAAAGAGTGAGTTCCTAAAAAGATTTGTCCAAGTCCGGAATCGAACCCGCGACCTCTCGCTCACATCACAACACCTCAAACCAATCGACAACCTCAGTTTTTATGAATTAACCCAACTCATTTAACCATAACCCATTTCTGTTCTATCTCTTCTTTTTCTAAAAAAAAATTGATCCAACCCAGGTTTGAACCTGTGAGCCCTCGACTAACCCAAACACCCCCACACCATCTCGCTGTTATAACACATCTGATTAACTAAGGATTCTATTTTTATTTAGATCATTAAAACTTTCGTATATCCTCATTATCATTGTGTCCTTTACTTCCTTCTATTACAACTAAACGAAAAAAATAATAATATAGAGACAATCGCTTAGCAGTGGGTAACGGCCAATCAACCACCAAAAAAAAATGGGTCTCGGTCTAAACCACAATTACACGCCCCAAACAACAACAAAAAAATATTTCGACCCAATTTGAATAACAAGTGGCCAAGTTGTATCCAGCTTAAAGGTTATCGATTCAACCAATCTTTTGTAAGTATTATCAACCTTTATCACGTGATTTTGAAGTCATCCAAGGAAAATTGAGTTGTAAAGCTCAAGTTAATTTAATCTTTCCAAAACTCCAAGTGTTGTGGCTCCACTACCTTTTATCGGCTCTTACTAGATTAGTAGGATTTCTTGGATTCTTTTTATTTGTCTTGTTTTCTAAAACACTAACTTGCCTCCCCATGATAAGTTGTCGGCCATTGTGTAAGAATATTACATGCAAAAGTGATTTGATTAAGATGTGTTTTGGGGTGTGGTCCAAACGGAATAGAAGCTACACATAAACACTAGGTGTAGCAGTAACAATGAGATTTTACGAAGGTATTTGGGTTTGGTTATCACGCTCAACAGACAGGAAGGCAAGAATAGAAAATAGTAAACGAAATTAACAATTTAAAGGAGGTTGGGTGACTTGTTGAGCTGCAAACAGAAAATAAATAATAGTTAACCATATAGCAGTCGAATAGTGGAAGGTCAGTGGGTTGTTGATGGTATTTTCGAGCAGAGAATGGACAAAAACAAATACAATAGCAGCGCAGCAGATTGAGGAATTTCAATTGCAGAATAAAGATGAATGGTTGTTTGGGTTGGTATTCAAAACTGGTAGCAACAACGATGAGGAAGAAGATTGTGATGGGTTTGGACGAACTAGAAAAAAATAGCAGGTGAGAGTTGTAGGTTTTCTTTTGATTAAAAAGTATAACAAATAGAGAAGTTTGAATCGTTTTCTTTGAATGATAAAATCAATTACCATCTCTTGTAATTATTTTGAAGTTAGTGAGTGTAGTGTATAGGTTGTAGTTGATGATAAAAAGTTATATGGATTAGTTATTGTTGCAAGTAATCTATTATACAGAACATATGGTTATAAATTTTCCAATCAGACAAAGGATGACAGAAAAGTTTAACAACTTAAAATAAAAATCGAATTTACTGACTATTTGATTTGTACGAAGGATAGTGATGTGAAACGGTTTTTGGAGACTAGTATCAATCTAATACAGTCAAGGTAGATGCATCACAGGATCCAAATTTATAATATTTCTTTTTTTATATAATTTGTATTATTAAATAAGTAAATATATTAATAACAATATTAATATTAATAATTATAATAAATATATAAACAATAATAATAATAATTAATAATAGTCTTAACTGATATGAAAATAATAATAATCAATAATTAAATGATATTATTAATGATATAAATGATAAATTGTATTATTTTTATGGTAATAGTAATAATAATAATAATTAATCATAATATATAATACTAATATTAATAATAATACTTGTACATATAAAATCTTGCATAAATATATATACTTTATATATACTAATATTTATGATACAAATATTAATAATAATAGTGAAATTAATGATAATAATATTAGTATTATAAATGTATTACCATTTATTATATCATATCTTTCACATATATAGTTATTGAATCTTTAATATTTATAAATTACAATATATATATATATATATATATATATATATATATATATATATATATATATATATATATATATATATATATATATATAATATTACTTATGTATATAATTTGTTTATACATATATATTTACATATTTATTTACACATAATTGTTCGTGAATCGTCGAGATTAGTCAAAGGTTTAAATGTAACCATGTAAGTAGTTCAAAGATTTTGAGATTCAATTAAATAGACTTTTCTTATCGTGTCGAGATCTTATAAGATTAAGTTTAAATTTGGTCAGAAATTCCCGGGTCATCACACAGAAACCCTTGATTGGTACGATTTAAATAAAAAAAGAGATTTATGTTCTTATTTTCTTTATTCATGTTTTAAATTGTACTTCCTATCTGGAAGTTGCTACAAGTCAATTTCAGTTAACCCAATAAGATTCCTACTTCGATTATACAACACACTTCATATAACTTTAACTGTAAATGAAAAGAAAACTGAAAACAAATTGGAAACAGAAACGTAAACCCCTGTTCTTGTAACTTTTCTTCAAAACCTCGAATTCGATTTTAAATTCAAAATGTAAAAGTGCAGTTGTGCAAGGAATGCCATATACAAACTATCTGCAAATTCTCAAAACCCAATTTCTAATATCGCGTTTTAATTTTTGAGTCAAACATTTAAATCAAAAAGTCAAAACTGCATGTTCTTCGTGAAATTCAACCTCGTTTTAATGATTCAAGTTCAATTGATTATGGCAGAAGTTTATAGGAGGGATTTAAAGTGTATGTTGTTTAGAAAATTTTGTCTAAAACAATTCAAAAATCGTTTTTTTGATGTTTGAGTTTATGGTTTTATTGTTCTTCGCATACAGCGACTTTTGATTCCTTTCTTTTATTTTTTTTTTTTTTTTTGTTTTGCTATTGTTTTGTATCTGTTAATAGCAACTATATTTGATTTAAAATCAAACGATTAGGGTTGTTAGGGATTGATTTGATTTTGAGTTTGGTCGTTTGCAATATGAAGAAGAAGATAGAAGTTAATACAGGGACGGTTTAAATAAAATTAGGGGTATATTATATCAGGAAAACAGTTGTAGCAGGATGGTTGATTAGGTTTGTGATTGAGCGGGAGGTCGCGGGTTCGAGTCCTGGTTTGGGCGGTTTACTATTTTTTGTGAGCTTTTAAAGGTAGTTCATTTTCAAAGTTATTATTATTATTATTATTATTATTATTATTATTATTATTATTATTATTATTATTATTATTATTATTATTATTATTATTACAAATATTATTGTTATTATCAAGATTATTATTATTGTTATTATCTTTATTATTATTATGACTAATATTGTTACTAATATTATTATTAAAAGTATTATAATTAGTATTGATAACAATATATATAAGTATTATTATTATTATTATTATTATTATTATTATTATTATTATTATTATTATTATTATTACTATTATTATTATTATGAAAATAATACAAGTTATCATTAATTGCATTAATATTAGTATTAGTATCACTTTTGTAAATACTAGTATTATTATTATTATTAAATAAATGTATCATTATTAACAATATCATTATTATTATTAATATTATCATTTCTAATAAAGTTATTATTATTATTATTATTAAATCATTAATATCATAACTATCATAAACAATGAAATTAATATTTTTTTTACAAGTATTATTATTAATATCATTGTTATTATCATTAATAGAGTTATTATTAATATAAGTATATTATTAAAGTTATTATCATTATTTTTTACTAATATTAACTTAATATAATATGAACTACCATTTTGATAAACAAATGAAATACATAAATATATATATATATTTAACACATATAACATAATACAAAATTTTATTATATAAAAGGAATATATGAAATATAAATATATTATTAATATAAAAGTAATATCATTAATAAGTTATATATATAAACCTATTCGAATACGATTGTGTGTATTAATATATATACACAAATGATTTAGGTTCGTGAATTCAAGGACAACTTTGCACTTGTTCAATGACGTTATATGTATTTTTACTACGAAATACAGTATGATGAGTTTCATTTGCTCCCTTTTTAATTACTTTTGCAATATATATATTTTGGGCTGAGAATACATGCAATATTTTATAAATGCTTTACGTAATAGAGACAAGTGATTAAAAATGATATTCTGCGGATTGATGTGCTAGGTAATTTAGTTATATGTTATAAGAGCATATAAGCGCGAATCCTAAATATAGATCTATCGGGCTTAACACCCCCATTCTGTAGGCTGCACTAGACATAAGAGCTAGTGGGTGGATGTTTAGTACTTCGAGAATTATTTATACACTTGCGAGTGTACATATCCATCTTTGCGAAGATGACTTATTATATTATTGTTAAGGTTGGTTACTGAGGCCTCAACATAAGCAGAACGGTTTATACACTTGCGAGTGTACATATATTTATAAACGAAAATCTTGTGGTCTATTAATATATTGAAACGATTGTTATGATAAACCTATGAACTTACCAACCTTTTGGTTGACACTTTTAAGCATGTTTATTCTCAGGTTTGAAAGAAATTTTCCGCTGTGCATTTGCTCATTTTAGAGATAATACTTGGAGTCATTCATGACATATTTCAAAAGACGTTGCATTCGAGTCGTTGAGTTCATCAAGATTATTATTAAGTCAATTATAGTTGGATATATTGATGTGGTATGCATGCCGTCAACTTTCGATGTAAAGTAAGTTTGTCTTTTAAAAACGAATGCAATGTTTATAAAATGTATCATATAGAGGTCAAGTACCTCGCGATGTAATCAACTATTATGAATCGTTTATAATCGATATGGACTTCGTCTGGATGGATTAGGACGGGTCATCACATATGTGGCGTGTCAGAAGGTACCATGCGGTCGCATGGGTTTACCCTTGTCTGTTCATGCGATCGCATGACAGTGCAGGCTCAGATCCTTTGCAGTTTCAATCGGTGCAGGTTCAGATTTTTTAATTATTTTTTTTTTTTACTTTTTACTTTATAATCTTTACTAAATTTATATAAGTAATATTTATTAAAATAAACTTAAATTTTTTAAGAACTAAAAAAATACTTTTATAAAATATATTTTCTTTTTAAACACTTAAATAGATATATATTATTATTATTATTATTATTATTATATTTTTGTTTTTAATATTTAAAACGTATATAAATATATTTTTACAAAAATAACTTAAAAAAAACTAAATTTTTTTATATAGCGTTTCGCTTCGGCGTTGTTGAAGTTCCCCGGCAGCGGCACCAAAAACTTGATGTGTGCAGCGGTGTATATGAAATACTATTATTTTTATTACAAAATACGATACATTTTACACAAGTTTTATTTATTTATATAGATGGGATATACTTAAACCTTGCTACAACACTTATAGGCAGTGTACCTAATCGTAGAGTAGTGTAGTTTTTAGTAATTTCGGTTCGTTCCACAGGGAGCTAGCTGAGTTTAACGCTATATTTTTATTAAATATTTATATATATATATATATATATATATATATATATATATATATATATATATATATATATATATATATATATATAAGTAGTAATATTGTTATAAAAGTGGGGTTTACCGTTTAATGACCGGTTTGTCGATTTTAAATAAAGCGTAAAGATAAATGACGATAATATAAATGATAGAATTTAAATTGTGATAAAGTAAATTGCAGTAATTAAAATAACAGTAAATAAAGGTACGATGAAATATGAAATAAAAGTATTATGCTTATTTAAACTTCCGTAATCATGATGTTTGACGTTTTGATTTTAATTTATTTATCTGGGTTAATTGTCCTTTGTCCGGGATTTATTTGATACCTATCTGGTTTTTGTCCATAATAGTCCATCAGCCATAATTATAAAATGCTCGTCAAATTAACCTTATTCCCGAAGTCAAATATTCCAACTAATTAGGGATTCGAACCGTAACAAGGTTTTAATACTTTGTTTAATGATTACACCAGGTTATCGACTGCATATAATCCAAGGTTTTAATACTTTGTTAACAATTACACCAATTACCCTTGTATGTAATTCACCCCTATTTTAATAAGATATGAACATTAATTTACCCACTTGATCAGTTTGAATAATCAATTACCCAACCCGAATAATTAATTAAATGATCATAAAAGATGTCGTATAAACGTCACTAAATAGGACATGCATAATCATTTAATAATTATTAGATTAACTAATTTGAAGATAGGTTCGACAGATTCTAATGAGTTGTCATTCGATTAGACAATACCCCCTATCTATTAATAGTTCATAGTCCAATGTCCACAAGTGTCGATCTTTTGTCCAAACCCGAATTATGGTACAAAATCCAATAACCCTATATTAATATTTAGTCTAACATCACGATTACTTCAGCTCAAATAAGCATAATAATAACTTAGTTACGAGACATTAATTGAAAAAGGAAGAACATTGCTTACAGTGATTATTTATCGCGTAGCGTTACCCGGCCAGAGTTTCGACTTAAAACTCGTAAAACATTTCTTACAATAACCCAACTAAACCATAATTTATTATTAATCTTAATTATAATTAAAATTATAATTATAAATATATATTACATAGAGAGAAAGAAAGATTGAAAAAGGTGTATTCAATTCGGCCGAAAACGTTGCAATTTATAGGACTTGGCCTGCTACAGGATGCCATGCGATCGCATGGATTTTGTGCTTCCAGGCCATGCGATCGCATGGCCAGCTGGATCCAGATATTTTGCTTTTAAAACATGGGCTGCTCGATTTTAATAATATATAATATAATATATATATAATTTTATATAATTATATATATTATATTATATTCTTGTGCATAGTTGACTCGTTATTTTAGCTCCGATGTCTCGCTCGTTTACGCCCGATCTATGTCTTAGTTCCGAATTTTCGAACGTCCTTTCGTACACGTAGATATCGTGTACTTTGCGTTCCGCGGCTCGTACTCTTGTCATTTTTAGACGTTTCTTATCAATAAATGGAACCACTTGAATTATATCTTGTTCATTTGAGCTTTTTGGTCATTTGCATCTTTAAATCTTCGTTTTCTTCTTTTATCTTCGCACTTATTTATTTAAACGATTATTGCATAAAAATAGAACAATAGCAACTAAAAGCTTTACATATTGGAAGGATATTGCGCCTAAATATATGTTCATTTGAAGCACTATCATGTACAACTCTTTGATGTTTTAGCATCACTTTGACCAAGGTTCAACCATCAATACACAACTAAGAGTAAAATCTATCATTCTACAAGTTTTGAACATCAAGATTGCCTCTTTATTGCATAGATCCAATAAAGCTTCAACCTTTATCCTTTTTACACAAGTTTATGCATCTCCATCATATGAGATGATAAAGACTTGATCTTTATCATTACAACAATCACAAAAAGGTTTCAAGTAAGTGAGATCTACAATAATAACTTAGATCTTAAGTATTAAGAAAGCCCTAAGCTAGAAAGCTTGGATCTTTACAAGATTAATGAGATCATAAGCTAGAAAGCTAAGATCTTTAACAAAATAATGAAAGTAATGAGACCATAAGCTAAAAAGCTAAGATCTTTAACATAATAATGAAACCCTAAACTAGAAAACTTGGATCTTTAGTGTTCTTGAAGATCTTGGAGCATAAAGCTTGGATCTTTAAGATACATGAAGATCATAAACACAAGTTTTGATCTTTATAACAAAACAAAAAAATTACAAGCTAGATCTAACAAGTAAATGAAGATTCTAAGCTAGAAAGCTTGAATCTTTCATGTTCTTGAAGGATTCAAACCCAAGTTTGAATCTACAAGATATAACATGATCAAAAGCTAAAAGCTAGATCTATAAAATGATGATGATGATGTCGACTTCATGAAGAAGAAAAGAAGAAGAAGAAAATTTAAAACTTACACTTTTTAGAGTGAGAAAGACTAGAGAGAGAATTAGAGAGTAAGTGTGTGTAAATTGCAAATGAGATCAAGTGTAGAATGGGTGAAATAAGGCTTGTATTTATAGGTGGTGAGGTAAGGGTGGGGTGGTGGTGTCCGTGATTTTGGAGGGGGACAAGGGGGACAAACTTTTGCTTTTCGGTTAATGGTTGTCTAAAGTTGGTGCTTATGTTAGGATCTCATGCAACATTAAGGATAATGCTTAACAAAAATGCTAGTATGTTCCCTCTAATAAATGGGCATTTTTCTTTCATTATAATGGGTCACTAAATTATAATAATTGGGCTAATTAAATAGTCTACTAGCTAGTGTAGGGTGGGCTAAAGTCCAACAAGGTAGAAAGTCCAACAAGACCAACTAGTGTGCTCTAGTAAATTACTAAGCGTAACTAAGCATCCAAAAATCCAAGTAATTGTTATTATATAATAACAATTAGTATTTCGTAGTCGTAATATTCCGGTTACGACAAAAGTTAAACGTGTACACAGTACGCAGTTCGTTCTAAACGTCAAGTGACACCAACGGTCATAAAGGCTTCTGGGGTTCAAGTTAAGTAACTTACGTACTTAAAGGCACGTTTTAATATATAAACGAAAGTAATCACCATGTAGGAAGTTCCCAGAGTATAATATAGCTCAGTACGCACAAATACGCAGTTTCCTGAAAGTACAAAGCACAAAAGCAAGTCGAAAAAGTCGGGTCGTTACACAGAGTATCCCGTAGATTACGGAGGGAATTAAGGAAACGTGTCAGACAAGGTCTAATATGATGAAATATGAATTTGTTTATACACCATCTATGCAATAATTGCAATAAGACGTGTCAAGACTGAAAATGATAGGTTGATATTTTTTTGACAAAGAATGATATGCAAACTTTTGACATGCAAACAAGGTCCAAGTCTATACTCATTAATGTATCCTAGCCACTACTAGGTCAAAGTCCAGACTCACTAATGCATCCTAACAACTACCAGTTAGACACACTAATGCAAGACCTGGTTCGCTAAGACCACCGCTCTGATACCACATGCGACGACCGTCCTAAACTACCTGGACGAAGTCTTCAGCATTTGGTCCCATTGCGAGGTACTGACCTAAATATGTCATGAACGACTCCAAGTAATATCTCTAAAATGAGCAAATGTACAGTGGAAGATTTCTTTCATACCTGAGAATAAACATGCTTAAAAGTATCAACCAAAAGGTTGGTGAGTTCATTAGTTTATCATAACAATCATTTCAATATTTTAATAGACCACAAGATTTCATTTTCATTTCAAAGTGCAGGTCTGCTTACTGCTATAAAATCCATTCATACGAATTGAACACCTGGTAACCGACATTAACAAAATGCATCTAGAATATCCCCAAAATAGAATCCTCTCGTCTGTATAAATAAAATCGAAGTACTAAAGCAGTTCAAATTCTCTGACTGGGGCTTGTTAGTGCCCATAGATCTATCTTTAGGATTCGCGTCAATTAGTGGATTGGTTCACTACTTCTTAGGTTACCAAGCTAAAAAGGGCGATATCCGGTATAATAATCCAATCGTAGAATGTAGTTTTAAATACTTGTGTCTATTTCGTCAAACATTTATAAAAGTAGCGCATGTATTCTCAGTCTCAAAAATATATATTGCAAAATCATTTAAAAAAGGAGCAAATGAAACTTACGATACGATATTTTGTAGTAAAAATATGCATATGACGGAACTGAACAATGCAGGGTTGACCTCAAATTCACGAACCTATATATATATATATATATATATATATATATATATATATATATATATATATATATATATAATTGAAATTGAACAAATTTATATATTATTTGTTATTTTAGTAAATTATATGTTTCATTAATAACTTAATTAACTATTTTTATTCTATATACTTTAGATACATAATTAATATTTATTATATTAATATAGTTATGTTATATGTATTTAAATATATTTTTATATAACAAGTATTTATTTGGTAAAATAATATTAGTAATAATAAATAAAAGGTATATTTGATTATAATAATAAAATTAATAATAATAATACTAATAATAATAATAATAATAATTATAGTAATAATAATAATAATAATAATAATAATAATAATAATAATAATAATAATAATAATAATAATAATAATGATGATGATGATGATAATGATAATGATACAATAATAATAAGGTCACTAAATATAATACTAATAATAATAATGATAAAAATAATAATGATACTTATTTTATTAATACATAAAATGATAGTATTAATAATAATAATACTTATATTAATACTAATAATGATATGATAATAATAATAATAATAACAACAACAACAACAATAATAATAATAATAATAATAATAATAATAATAATAATAATAATAATAATAATAATAATAATAATAATAATAATAATAATAATATTAATAATAATAATAATAATAATAATAATAATAATAATAATAATAATAATAATAATAATATTAATAATAATGGTAATAGTAATACTACCTCAAAGAAGTAACCCTTTAAAAAAAATGCCCAAGTCCGGGTTTGAACCCGTGACCTCCCGCTAACCCAATAATATCCTTAACCATTACTCCGCCTTGTATCTTTCTGATTTAACTAGCTCTCAAATTCTTTTAACCCATTTTAGTGTGTTTCATTTTCTTCTTCTTCACCAAAATTCAATCAATCACGTTCATTGTTTTCATCATAAATTGTTACCTTACATTAATGGATCCTCATCATCATTTACTAGTGTATTATGTCACCCAAATCATCATCCTCATAATTCAATTATTATTCTAACGTCGTCATCACCATTTATCATCTAATAAACTCATCATCTTACCATGTATCGCTTTCATTTTTATGTTTCCTCATCAACCAAACTTGCTACCATTTTAGTTTGTCATTAACTTGACTAACATAATTCGGTCATTATCATCTTAAACTATCTTATTATAATTTAAATACTTCCACAGCTCGTCAAACAATTTCATTAGCAATCCCGGTTCCTCGGCCCAATAACATAAACAAATACGGTCCAATGTTTCAAGTCATCCTAGAACTTAAATGGCCCAACATAATTCTTGGCCCAAACACACTACCCCTACGGCCCAACAGAATTCTTACCCTCCCGATATTGTAATAGTATTCATGTGCTCGGTTCAATTTAACTGAGAAGACTTTATACGTGGGATTGAGTGGGGTTTAGATTTTATTTGCATTAGACAAATTAACAGCATAGCTGCTGTATGAATAAAAAAAATAGTGGAGAAAGGTGGCTTTATTCTTGTACCTTTATCCACAAAAGTGTCGCCTGTGATGAATATGTCGACCAACAATAGATAACTCATCATAATCCATTGCTCAAGTGGGTGTTGTAAAATAGAAACATAGAATAGAACAAGTATATAATATCGGATTCACCAATATCATCACTCATCATTATCTTTTCGTAATAACCATAATAATTAACAGTTTTGTGGAGGTTCTTTACGACATAAGAGAAGAAAACAGCAGCTAATAACTCGGTGATTTGTTAATCGAAGATAGGAGTAGAGGTCTAGGTGCGTTAGACACACGATGGTACAGTCAACCGAAGGTTTCAAACAATAGGTTAGTTTTTATTATTGGGTTGGTTTCGAACTGAATGGAAACAGAAACATAGTAGTTTGCAATTGTTAGTGAGGGTGGTTTAAGAGTGGTTTTATGAAGGAAGAACAAGAAATATCTTGGGTTTGGTTTGTTGGTTGTCTTCATTGTTCGAAGAAACAGAAAGGAAGAAAAAAAATATCTTTTCGATGGGTTGTAGCTAAGATGGAAGATAGAAAACTTACGAAGTAGTATTCTTTGATTAATGGTGTTCGATGAAGGTGATGACGGTACACAACAGTAGTTCGAAATAGCAGGTGATAAATTTTGATGGTTTTCGAACAACAATAGCAAACAATCGAGCATAAACAGTTGCAGGTACGTGATAGGGTCCAATGGATTTAATGGTTGTCGATGATGGTGAATTTCTTCTGTTTACACAGTGAGAATGAAACAGAAATGTAAGTAGGGTAGCAGTAGGTTGATGGTTTTCAATTGGTGTGATTTGATGAGGTTTTGAGTTGGATCTTCACGACAGAAAAACAGAAATAGAAGTAGTTAACGGTTGTTGGTGATTGTTGGTAACGGTTATGGTGATGATGTGTTAGGGTATGTGTGTGTTCGTGAGTTTCATGGTGATGATCATTGTTGGGTTTAATCGGATAGCAACCGGATATAGTGAAAAGATCGATCATAGTTATTGTGATGAATGTTGGAAATTGTTGAGGGTGATTGAGTAGATTAAACAACAACAAAAATATAGAATTCGATTAACACTTGTAGTAATAGTTTTTCTTTTTGAATAATGGAAAACATGATTGATGAAGATGTAGTTTGTCTAACAACTTGTGGGTGTAAAATAAAATAAAATATCACAGCTAGATGTCTCTCTACATATTGTGATGGCCCCGTCAAAACACTTAACGACTCCGTCACTTGGTCCCACAGCTTGATCGAACTTAAATGAATTTAACAAATGACATTGCATTCTTTTATTTCAAAAGTTTCCCAAAAAGGAAAAGCATACCAAAATATGTAGTTTAAAAGTAACCCAACATATTAATTAACCAAAGTTGACATAAAATGTTGTCAACAAACCACAAGTTAAAATTATCCAAAAACAGAATGCAAGCTTAAGTTTCATAATTGTTTCATTAAATTCTGCCAAAATGCATGCAGACGCTTCTAAACACAGCGGAAGCATCATATAAACTCAAGTACCTGTGAAAACATGCGAGTAAACTGTCAACACAAAGGTTGAGTGAATTATAAGTTTAAATAATTGAATAAACTTTAGACCACAAGATTTAAAAATGTTAGAAAACATTAAACATTATTCCATTATCAATGAGCCACCTGGTAACCACTTAACCCTTTATTTACCCTTGCCAAACACAATAATAATATACACTGGACAGTGTATCTACAACAAAATACGAAGTACTAAACATTCCGATTATAAATTGCTAGCGCGACTAGCTCGAAATGGGGTTGTCAAACTCGATAGATCTATCCGTAGGATTCGCGTTCACCAGTAGAAACCAATGATTATAGTTACCAGACTAGGAAATATTTTTGTCCAACTCACAATGAATAATTTAAATTTAATTGTCACTTATGTCTAAACGTAAAATGAATTGCATGTAATCACATCCTAAAAATATACTTTGAAAAGTATGTAAAAACGGGACTATAACTCACCTTAATTGTGACGACCCGAAAAATTTCGACTAATTTCGAACCAAACTCTCGATACGATTTAATATCTTTGACACGATAAGCAAGGTCTGTAAGGTTGAGTCTCAAAAATTTTTGAACTATTTTCTTACATTCATTAAACTTCGACTGCTCTCGACGATTCACGAACCACTATTTGTAAATAGATATGTATATATTTAAATATATATATATATATAAATATATATATATATATATATATATATATATATATATATAACAAATTGAAAAATTATTTGAAATAATATATGATTTAATTGTTGGAAATAAAAAAATATATAAAATGATATTAGTAAATCCAATATTATTGATTTAATATATATAATATAGATATTAGATTTGATAAGCATAAATTGTTATATCAATATTATTAGTGTTATCTTTATTAATATTAGGAATATCATTATTTGCAATATTATTAATAAATATCATTATACTTGTTATTAATATTATTAATGATATTTTTATTTTTGTCATTAATAATATTAAAAGTATTATTATTATTAATATTAAATATTAATATTAATTAATTGAAGATTAAAAAGTCTAACTATATCTTCCTTTTGCACATCACAATCTATCTATATGTAATTTTGTTCTTGTCTCTAATATGGATACCAAGCGAATAAATCACAGATACAATCAAAATTCGTTAACAATCAGAATCAACTTTTATTTCTTTTATTTTACTCCTGGTCTAAACAAGAGATTTTGTCAATTGCTTCTACTATGGAACACTGTGCGTGATTGGAAGTTACTATGTCAAATTGGAAATTTGATTGAGTTGTTATTCTTGTCTTCCTCTTTGACTAAATTTATATATATGTATACATTATACATATGCATACTCTGAGATGATGAAACCAAGACTCACTCCCCAATTCCACTTCCTGATTATTATTTTCGCGAGCTTTCACAACCACCACTCCCGACTACTACACATGACCGCCATGAAGCACCACCATCATCAAAAACAATCACCATCATTGGCTCGTTTCTATTTATGATCGTGAACCTCACCACCACCGGTAAACCTCAACACTATTCTTCACTGTTACATCACCACGATCTACCACTGCATACAAGCCATTTTCTATTATGTCATTAACAACCCATCACCACTTCATGTTATATAAATCAAACACTATCGAACCCATTCACTGTATCATCACTTGATATTAACTCAATCACTGTTAAAACAACCATTAACCATCAATCTCCTACAACAAGGACCGATACATACGCTGCTATATAAATCTGTTTCGATCAAAACACAATCACCACCGCTACTTTTCTCTCTCTTGCTCTCTCTCTTCGTGAACCATCATCAACAACCATACATCCACCATCTGTTACCCGATGTGGTTACTGCATCTTTTGAATGACCCAACACCAACATCACGATCAAACCTACAACCATCAACGTTCACCTGCTGCAACTATACTCTTTCTTGTTTGTTTTGATCGAATATATCAACCAACTTATTCTAGTCGAATCTTAAAGCATGCTCACTGTTTCTATCTATTGTGTGATCCGATCCTCATCAACCCAAACACTGCTAACATCGATCAACATCTTCATCAAGAACACACCACCTTAACTACCTTACGGCCACTTTTGTAACGACCCGGATTTTTCCGCTAATATATAGAAGATTAATATTTACATAATTAATGTTTCCAACATGTTAAGCCATCAAACTCATTAAGATTTGGTTATTTGAAATGAATTTTATACAAATGTTTGGCCACCCAGTTTGTCTGACGATTCACGAACATCATAACTCGAAATAATTATATAATGATGTATATATGGATATATATATATATATATATATATATATATATATATATATATATATATATATATATATATATACTTATGATTTGATAAAATGATATTTAAGTATCTCATTACATATAATAACAATTGGTTATATACATAAAATGAGATTACTAACTTAAAGACTTCAAGATTATATACATATATATATAACGATTAACGTTGTAATAACTTCTAAATTAAAATGTATATAAGTTTATAAATTGTATTACAACCCCATTTCGAGTTGGAGTGCAATACCCATGCGATCGCATGGGGCTCCGACTATAGTATTTTTGGCTTTTTTTTTAAAAAAAAAAACCTTATACTTTATAAAACTTATAATTAATTAAATTCTAAAAATTAGGTTTTCCTTTAGGAGCGATGGTGTTTCGGATGGTTGTCCTAGTCCGTCCCTCGACAAAATTTTAAAATTGCGTCAATTCAAAGCGCGGTTTTAAAAGTAAAGATTTTTGGGTTTTTTAAATGTTTTTGGCATATTTTAGTTCAATAAGATTAAAAATAATGATAATAAAAGTTCTCGTCCCTCCCTTGCGTAAAGCAATTTCAGTTCAACGACCTAGTCTTCAACTCACGACGAATTTTAAAAATCATATTTTTAACTTAGCGAAATAAAGTAAATTTTTATTTTTAAATTCACACCAAACTTAAATTTAAAATGCATAAAATTAAAAATTCATATTAAAAATTCACACCATACTTAAATTATAAATGCATAATTAAAAATTCATATTAAAAATTCACACCAAACTTAAATTATATTTTTGTTTTTATACATACAAACTTATATTAAAAATATTAATTTTTCAAATATTTACAATTTTAAATTTACAATAGTATTTTAATATTTATATATTAAATTTAAAAACAAAGTAAAAATAAAATTAAAAATCTTTTTGGTCTTTTATCCCACTTTAATCAATCAAATATTATCAAAAATATACGCCCCTCTTTTCGGTAAAGTAATTTCGGTTACATAACCTAGTTTAACTCATGATGAATTTTTGAAATATTTTGGGTTGATTGATTAAAGGTATTTATACCTTAAGAATAAACGTTAAATTTCGCAGTGATGTAATAAATTTTTTAATGATATCAATAATTTCATTCGCAAGACCTAATTTTATCGAATACCAATTTAATACTTTATAGCAAACAAATTAGCGTTTATTATCAAAAGGTTAAAAATAAAAATAAAAATAAAAATGAAAACTGTACAAACTTACTTGTGAAATATATTTCTTAGTGATATGCTCTAGCCCACTCATAAGATAGTCGGACTAATAGGTTTTCCATGGCTACATAGGCGTAACCTCGAGCATTTATCGTTTTTTCTTCTAGACATATGAACGGTCCGTCTTTGCATAAAGTAACAAATTCGGTGTTTGAATAGGTTTGATTATTTAAACATTTACCTTTGTGTGACCATTTTCCGCATTTGTGACATTTTTCAAGGTGTCGTGCTCTTCTTTTCGCTGCGGATTTTGTTTTTTCTTTACCAAATTGTAACTTATTATCTTCGCATCTGGATTCTTTTCTTACTCCGTCCAATTTACCTCTTATTAATGATACCAATTCACTTGGAAGTGTGTCATTATTACGTTTAGTGATCAAAACGTGTAGCATTAGACCATTGTTTAATTCACAGGAAGTCTTCATTTCGAAAAACCTAAAAAAAATAATAATTCAGAATGGGGGGAGAAGACTAGTTCTTTAGGGTCTGCTAGGGAAAGACCATTCGGGTTCCATTTTCAAGAACTACACGAAAATAGAAAATCTAACTCTAACAGAAATACATATTATCCTTTAAAAGACTTGATTCTCCCCACACTTAGTTAGCTGTGGTGTCGAAATTGTGATTAACTTCGTTGTTAACTTCCATCAGACTATCTATGTAATGTTTAACTCTGTGACCATTAACTTCAAATTCAATCCCATTTGAATTTATCAATTCTACTGTTCCGTATGGGAAAACTCTTTTAACTATGAATGGTCCAGACCATCTTGATTTCAATTTTCCAGGAAATAGCTTGAATCGTGAATTGAAAAGAAGAACTCTGTCTCCTTCTTTAAATTCTTTTGAACTTCTGATTCTTTTATCATGCCATTTCTTCGTTCTTTCCTTATAGATCAACGAATTTTCGTATGCTTCATTTCTTAATTCTTCTAATTCGTTTACTTGACTTAACTGTAGACGTCCAGCTTCATGTAAATCAAGATTACATGTCTTCAAAGCCCAAAATGCTTTGTGTTCAATTTCTACTGGAAGATGACATGATTTTCCGTAAACGAGTCTAAAAGGTGTGGTTCCAATTGGAGTTTTGTAGGCTGTTCTAAAAGCCCAGAGTGCATCCTCCAATTTCATGGACCATTCCTTCGGATTTGATCCTACGGTTTTCTCTAAAATACGTTTTAAAGCTCGGTTGGTATTTTCAACTTGTCCACTTGTTTGTGGATGATAAGCGGTGGAGATTTTATGAGTTACTCCATATCTTTTGAGAACTTTCTCAAGTTGATTATTACAAAAATGAGTTCCCCGATCACTTATTAAAGCTTTCGGTGTTCCAAACCTAGCAAAAAGACGTTTTAAAAAGTTGACTACAACTCGTGTATCGTTAGTTGGGAGAGCTTGTGCTTCCGCTCATTTAGAGACATAATCAATGGCTACGAGAATATAGAGATTATTATGAGATTTTGGAAATGGACCCATGAAGTCAATACCCCAAATGTCAAATACTTCACATACTTGAATGACATTTTGTGGCATTTCATCACGTTGACTTATTTTTTCGGCCCTTTGACATGCATCACAGGATTTGCAAAGAAGGTGTGCGTCTTTGTAAATTGTAGGCCAATAGAATCCAGCATCGTAAACTTTTCTTGCTGTTAGTTGAGGCCCATAATGCCCTCCTGTTGGTCCTGTGTGACAATGGTTTAAGATTTTACTAGCTTCATCTCTGAATACACATCGGCGTATTATTCCATCGGGACAACTTTTAAACAAATGTGGATCTTCCCAGAAATAGTGTTTTATATCACTAAAGAATTTCTTTCGTTTTTGGTATGACAATCCTTTTTCAAGGAATCCACATACTAAATAGTTTGCATAGTCTGCAAACCATGAAATTTCATTATAATCTATCTTCAATAGATATTCATCAGGAAAGTTGTCTTGTATGGCCGATTCATTTAGAACTTCTAATTCGGGATTTTCAAGACGAGAAAGATGATCAGCGGCGAGATTTTCTACTCCTCTTTTATCTTGGATTTCAATATCGAACTCTTGTAAGAGTAAGATCTAACGGATTAATCTTGGCTTAGCATCTTGTTTCGAAAATAGGTATCTAAGAGCAGAATGGTCGGTATAGACCACCGTTTTAGCTAGAACGAGATATGAACGAAATTTTTCAAAAGCAAAGAAAATAGCAAGGAGTTCTTTTTCAGAATTTGTATAATTTGTTTGTGCTCCTTGAAATGTCTTACTAGCATAATATATAGGTTGAAATCATTATTCAATCCTTTGTCCTAAAACGGCTCCCATTGCAAAATCACTTGCATCGCACATTAGTTCAAATAGTAGATTCCAATTTGGAGTTATCATAATCGGCGCATTAGTGAGTTTTTCTTTAAGAATATTAAAAGATTTGATGCATTCATCTGAAAAGATGAATGGAGCATCTTTTTCTAGGAGTTTATTCATAGGAGTGGCAATTTTAGAAAAATCTTTTATGAAACGTCGGTAAAAACCGGCATGCCCTAGAAAACTCCTAACTCCTCTAACATTGGTGGGATGTGGAAGTTTAGCAATTACATCTACTTTAGCTCTATCCACTTCAATTCCTTCCTTTGAAATTTTATGTCCAAGAACGATGCCTTCTTTAACCATGAAATGGCATTTCTCCCAATTAAGTACTAGATTTGATTGTTCGCATCTAATAAGCATTCGTTCAAGATTAACTAGACATGATTCAAATGTATCACCGAGGACTGAAAAGTCATCCATGAAAACTTCCATGCATTCTTCTATCATGTCATGAAAAATCGCCATCATGCACCTTTGAAAGGTTGCAGGGGCATTGCAAAGTCCAAATGGCATGCGTTTGTAAGCAAAAGTACCATAAGGGCACGTGAATGTGATTTTCTCTTGGTCCTCGGGTGGTATTGGAATTTGAAAATATCCAGAAAAACCATCAAGGAAACAATAGTAACTATTTCCGGCTAATCTTTCCAACATTTGATCAATAAAAGGTAAGGGAAAGTGATCTTTTCTGGTGGCATCATTTAATTTTCTATAATCAATACATACACGCCATCCTGTTACAGTCCTAGTAGGAATAAGCTTATTTTTCTCATTTGTAATGACAGTCATACCACCCTTCTTAGGCACGCATTGAACTGGGCTTACCCATGGACTATCAGAGATTGGATAAATTAAACCTGCATCTAGCAGTTTAATAATTTCTTTCTTAACAACATCTTGCATATTAGGATTTAGTCTTCGTTGGCGTTGCACATACGTTTTATGACCTTCTTCCATAAGGATTTTATGTGTGCAATACGAAGGACTTATTTCTTTAATATCATGAATTTTCCATGCAATGGCTGGTTTATGAGCTTTTAGCATAGAAATGAGTCGAGATTTTTCATTTTCAGTAAGAGAAGACGATATTATTACAAGTAATTCAGATTCACCATGTAAATAAGCGTATTCCAAATGGTTTGGAAGTGGCTTTAACTCTAATGTCGGTGGTTCTTCTATCGATGATTTATATCGATATCTGTCTTCTTCTTTTAGCATTTGAATTTCTTCTGTTGTTGGTTCATATCCATTAGCCATAAGTGTAGCTAACATTTCAGCTTCATCAATTGGTTCAGTTCCTTCTCCTAAAGAACATTCTCCTGTTCCTTGTAATTCTGAAAATTCTTCTAACAATTCTGTTTGTGATTCTATAGTTTGAATATAATAGCATGTATCATCTGCAGATTGCGGTTGTTGCATTGCTCTATCAACTGAAAATGTAACACTCTCGTCCTCTATACTTAGGGTCAGTTTTTTACCAAACACGTCTATCATTGCTTTATCCGTGTTTAAGAATGGTCTTCCTAATATGAGAGGAACTTGAGAATCTTCTTCCATGTCCAGAACAACAAAAACTACTGGAAATACTAAAGTACCAACTTTAACTAGCATGTTCTCCATTATCCCTCTAGGATATTTTACTGATCTATCGGCTAGTTGTATGCTTATTCGTGTTGGTTTCAATTCTCCAAGGTCTAGTTTAGTGTATAGTGAATACGGCATTAAATTTATACTAGCACCTAAGTTTGCCAATGCTTCTATTGAACTAAGACTACCCAGAAAACATGGAATTGTGAAACTTCCTGGATCATATAGTTTTTCTGGTATCTTATTCAACAGCACTGCTGAACAATTAGCATTCATAGTAACAGCCGAGAGTTCTTCCATTTTCTTTCTATTCGAGATTAGATCTTTCAGAAATTTAGCATATCTTGGCATTCCTGAAATCACATCATTGAAAGGAAGATTTACATTTATCTGTTTAAACATATCCAAGGATTTGGATTGCTCGGCTTCGAGTCTCTCTTTTCTCATTTTACTCGGGTAAGGAAGTGGTGGTTGGTATGGTTTAACATAAGGTTTAGCTTTAACTGTGTTATCTTCATTAACCTTTTCAACTACCGGTTCTTTTTGCTTATCTTGTTCAGGTTGTGGTTCTTGTGGAGTAGGAATATCTTCATTAGAAATTACAGGTATTTCAGGTGGTTTAAGTGTAATACCACTTCTTGTGGTAATAGCTTTAGCTGTTTCATTCCGGGGGTTAGCATTTGTATCACTAGGTAGACTTTCCGGTTTTCTTTCACCTATTAACCTTGCTAGGTTACTTACTTCTTGTTCCAGATTTTGAATAGAAGCTTGTTGATTTCTAAATGCTTGAGCATTTTGTTCATTGGTTTGCTTCTGAGATGTAAAAAACTGTGTTTGAGATTCAACTAGCTTCGTCATCATATCTTCTAAATTCGGCTTTTTATCATCGGTTTGTGGTAGTTTGTTTTGAAAAATAGGTCTTTGCTGGTTGTAAGTATTATTAGATACTTGTTGATTGCTAGGACCTTGTTGGTTGTTGTATGGAACATTGCGATTATAATTCTGGTTTTGATTGTAAATCGGTCTTGGCGGTTGATAATTATTCTGATAATTATTTCCATGTCTTTGGTTTAGATATGAAACATTCTCTCTTTGTTCCATTGTCAGTTCAATACTGAGACAATCTTTTGTTAAATGTGGTCCTCCACACTGCTCACAACTAATTCGTATTGAGTGGATATCTTTAGTCATCTTTTCCATTCGTCTCTCGACAGCATCTATCTTTGCATAAATGGAATCTAAGTCATGGCTAGAATCGGCTCTAGCTGCTTTAGATGATCTAACGATATCTTTTTCTTGGTGCCACTCATGTGAGTGGGAAGCAGTGTTATCAATAATTTTGTAAGCATCAGTTTCGGTTTTCTTCATAATGGAACCACCAGCTGCTATATCTATGTCTTTTCTTGTAGTGATGTCGCATCCTTGGTAGAATATTTGTACTATTTGACAAGTGTCTAAACCATGTTGCAGACATCCTCTCAATAACTTTCCAAATCTTTTCCACGCCTCATATAGAGTTTCATTTGGCTTCTGTGTGAACGTAACAATTTCTCCTTGAAGTCTTACGGCTTTAGATGCCGGAAAGAATTGTTTAAGAAATTTTTCAACTAAAACGTCCCATGTATCAATCGCCCCTTCAGGTAACGATTCCAACCAATCTTTGGATTCTCCCTTTAGAGTCCAGGGAAATAACATGAGATATATCTGTTCATCCTCAACTTCTCTTATTTTAAATAAAGTGCAGATCCTATTAAAGGTACGAAGATGTTCATTTGGATCTTCCTTCGGCGCACCACTAAATTGGCATTGATTAGTCACCATGTGTAGGATTTTTCCTTTGATTTCATAATCTGGCGCATTAATGTCTGGATGAGTAATTGCGTGACCTTGGCCAGTACGTTTAGCTCTCATTCGGTCTTCCATACTTAAAGGTTCCAGATTCTCCATGATTGAATTTGTTGAATCTGAATCACTAAAGGATTCTGATTTAATGGTTCGTTCCTCAACAATCTCTGTTTGAATGATTGGTGGTTCCGGAGGAAAAATTAGTGGTTCAGGATCTATGAATCGTCCCTGAATATTCTCCGGATTCTCAATTGTGAGGTCGGGTTCAAAAAATGGATTATCGAAAATTTGAATTGGAGTACTTGGTCGACTAGATGATGATTCTAAAGAAAAATCAACGGTGACAATATTTGCTAGATGTCTTGATCGAGTTACAGGTGGTGAACGTACAAAAGGTGGTGAACGTTTTGCTCGGTGCATTCACTGAATATCCTATTAGTTTTTTAAAAAGAAAGAAAAATTATATAAGTTATCAAATTAATAGACTTTTCTGATTTTGCCCACGTTTCGAATAGCCAAAAGATGCAGCAGAGGGGCAGGATTCGTTTGATCTCAATATAATTGAGTACTGTTTGGCTCCAATAACCCGGTTCACGTACAAATCCAACTATTACTACGAACCAGAAAATTTTGATGTCTATCAATTTAACCGCTTAAAATAATTTTTCGTAATTTAAATAAATTTAGAGAAGAAGTAGAGAAAATTCTAAGTCCTAAAAACTAGAATGGCGAGAAATAAGAAAGAAAAAGAGCGCGTCAGAATTAAAATTAAAATTGGAGAAATAAGAAAGAAAAAGAGTGACTTATAAAACTTTAAAACACTCGACTAACCCAACCTTATTATTATCACTAACTTAAAATTAAAATTGCAAATTGAGATTACTAATTGGAGTGATAATTGATACATAGGTAAAAGGCGTCGAAAAATAAAAATAAGAAAGTAGCGCGTTGAAACTTAAAAAGGAACTAAAAACTAAGAATTAAAAGTTGCGTCTAAAAATATTAAAGCTTACAAGTAAAACTATATCCCAAATGGCAATATCTTAAAAAGGTACTAAAACTTATAACGGCGTCGCAAAATTCTAGAGCACCTAAATCTTAGTCTAAAGAAAAAGCACTTAAGGGATTTTACGGCAAATCTTAAAAATCTATAAGTAAAAACAAAATAACTATGGCAAAAACTATGACTTAAAACTAAATACGAGCGAAAAATACAAATATTATGCTAAAAACAAATAAAAAGGAACAAAATATAAAAATATACTAAAATTTGTAAAAAGTACAATTTTTATAAAAATATTATTTTTATATTATTTATTTTATAAAACTATTAATTTTATGTATTAATAAAAACTAAAACTAAAAATACAAATTAAATCTAAAAACTAAAATTAAACAATTAAAAATACTAACCCTAATTAGGGTTTTAAGTTAAATAATAATAATTATAATTATTATCCGTAATTAATGCAGTACGAGAATCAACTGTGGCGTGTCAGATGCCCTCATGCGATCGCATGAAAATATGCCTTCGTCGGGCCAGTTACTGGGCTGCTACAGTACTGGACTCGAGTGTTTTTTTTATTTTTATTTTTTTTTCTGTTTTGTGTTTTATTTTTCTGTTTTATATATTTATATAATATATTTATATAAATTAAATAAAACTTATATTTTTATAAAATAAAGATAAAGAAACTTTTATAGAACTTAAATATTTAACAAACTCTTAAAAATATAGGTATAATTTGGTATATCAATATTATTAGTGTTATCTTTATTATTATTGTTATTAAATATTATTATTAATACAATTATTAATATTATTATTAAAATTATTAATAATACCATTACTACTAAAATTATTAAAATCATAGTTATTATCATTATAATACAACTTATTAATTTTTATCATTAATATTATTTTTATTACTATTATTATTTTTATTACTTGAAATTATCATTATCATAGTTTTTATTACTTTATTCATTATTATCAATATTACTAGTATCATTTTATTTCTGTTATTATAATGATATTAAAAATATTATTATTATTATCTATGTAATTATAATTACTAATTAATAATATCAATCAAGAAAAACCAGTACGCTTCTGTTTCAAGTATCTATCAATCTATAGTTATAATTTTGTTTGTTCTTAATTTGTTACACATCGTTATCTATGGTACTAATCAAACTGACATCACAGATTCCAATTCTGTTTCATGCATCTATCAGTAGGTAGAAAATCTTATTTCTTGTCTCCAAAGCAATTACATATCTAAATCGAATCATCAATATAAACAAAAGTGTAGATACCGAAATCAATTATGGTACGAAATTTGTTAGCTATCACTATCTGTTTTAAATTATACTTCTGTCTCCTTCTCTGCTCGATTCTTCCTTCGACTCTTTCAATCAATATAACAATCAATTATCTTGATTGTTAAGAGAACCATCTAGCATTTTTCTTCTCCACTAACATAATGGGACTTCAATCTTCACAATAGTTGTGAATAACCGCCATGGACAACCATCAAAAGCTTGATATATATATATATATATATATATATATATATATATATATATATATATACACACACACACACTTCCTTCCTTTGTCCGAGAACCATTCATCAATACCATCATCAAATCCTTGTCATCAAATGCTACTAGTTATTTGTATTCAAAAACCAAAACAACAACATAAACGCACCTGCTTTCGATCCCATTCTACTTTTGGTTCGAACCAATCTCAATCCGAACACTTTATCTTGTTTCCATCTGATGTGCTGCGAGGTGTATATGAAATAGCTTTATTTTTACTAGGAAATACTATTAAATACGATACAATTTTACACAAGATATTTATTTATTTATAGAATGGATATACCAAAACCTTACTACAACACTTATAGGCAGTGTACCTAATCGTACAGTAGTGTAGTTTTTAGTAAGTCCGGTTCGCTCCACAGGGAATCTTTGAAACAAAGCATAACGCTATATTAGTTTTAATTTATAAAAATACAAATATATATATAAGTAATATTATTATTATAAAGGGGGGTTTTTACCGTTTAATGACCGGTTTGTCAATTTTTAAAACTTTAGTCGCAGTTAAAACCTAATGTAAAATATTAAATAAATAAAAGACTTAATTTAAAGCGTAAAGTAAATAACGATAATGAAATTGCGATAAATAAAAGTGCGATAAAATAAAATTACAATAATTAAAGAGTACGAAAATTAAAAGTGCAATTAAATACAATGACAATAAATAAAAGTGCAATTAAATATGATAACAATAAATAAAAGTGCAATAATTAGAAGTGCAATTAAATATGAAAATAAAGAAATTATGCTTATTTAAACTTCCGTAATTATGATGTTTGACGCGTTAATTTTAGTTTTATGCCCATGGGTTAATTGTCCTTTGTCCTGGATTATTTAATATGTCCGTCTGGTTTTTGTCCATAACAGTCCATCAGTCATAAATATAAAGTGCGAGTATCCTCGTCAAATTATCCTTATACCCAAAGTCAAATATTCCAACTAATTGGGGACTTAAACTGTAACAAGGTTTTAATACTTTGTTTAATAATTACACCAGGTTATCGACTGCGTGTAACCCAAGGTTTTAATACTTTGTTATCAATTATGCCAAGTGTCCTTGTACATAATTTCACCCCTGTTTTAATAATTCCATATACTATTAATCCATTCCCGTGTCCGGTTAAATGAACGATTATTCGTACTTATAAATATCCCGCCGATCGTGTCTGATCGAGTGTATATGGTTATTTATAGGTACGTCCAATTGTAAATATTTATATTAAAATTAACAAACTATCATTTAGTTAAACAAATATAAATCCCATTAATAGCCCATAGTCTAATTTCCACAAGTGTCGTTCTTTTGTCCAAACCCCAATTATGGTACAAAGCCCAATTACCCAATTTTAGTATTTAGCCCAACATCATGATTACTTCGTTTTAAATAAGCATAATAATAATTTAGCTACGAGACATTAATGTAAAAAGGTTGAACATAACTTACAATGATTAAAAATAGCGTAGCGTTACACGGACAGAATTTCGACTTACACCCTTACAATATTCGCTAAAATACCCTTATTATTAGGATTTAAAATTAAAATTATAATATAATTATATATATATATATATATATATATATATATATATATATATATATATATATATATATACGTTGAGAGAGTTGGATGGATGGATATATATTTTTGATGCACCAAACTGCGACTTTTATAGGCATGTGGGCTGGAAAAGGGCCTCATGCGATCACATGGGCTTTGCCCTTCAAGGCCATACGATCGCATGGCCAGCTGGGGAGGCTCAAAAGTCTTTAAAAACGTGGGCTGCTTATTTATTTATTATATAATATAATATATATAATTAAATTTAATTATATATATTATATTATATTCTTGTACTCCGTTGACTTGTAATTTTTAGTCCGTTGCGTCGAGCGTTGAGAGTTGACTCTGGTCCCGGTTCCAGATTTTCGAACGTCCTTGCGTATAATTTAATATCTTGTACTTTGCATTTCGCATCTTGTACTCTTGTAATTTTTAGATGTTTCTCATCAATAATTGGAACCACTTTGATTGTACTTTGTACTTTTGAGCTTTTTGGTCGTTTGCGTCTTCAATTCGTCGAATCTGTCTTTTGTCTTCACCTTTTATTATTTAAACGAATATCACTTGTAAATAGAACAATTGCAACTAAAAGCTTGTCTTTCTTGAGGGATAATGCTATGAAATATATTTTCGTTTTTAGCATTATCACCATCCATGATCAACCATAACCACCACTACCCTCTATCATTCACCAAATACTGCTACGTTTATATTCTTTATCCATTAATGAAACGAAGATGAAATGATTAATGATGAAAAGAAGCAAGTTGCTGCTACTTGCCTTCTGCTGTTCCTGCTCGCCTTTTTAAATCACCAAACACCCTTTTTGTTTGAGTAGTATGGATTGCTTCATTTAGTTCAATACCAACCCATCACCTTTCTTCTCCTCTCTATTAACATGAACAATCACCAAAACACCACCTTCGAATATTGAAATTTGCTTTAGTTATATCATCGACCACAAAGACCTCACCCACATATGATCACCCTCGATTTTTCTATCTTACTTCTCGAATCATTGTAACTGTATGAACCCTGTTGTAACCAAAACCCAACACCTACAACTTGATATATAAAATCACGATTATAATGAAGATAGGATAATTAAGATTCTGTGATGATGGATAGCGAGAATAGTGATGATATTATTTTAGGTTTTAAACCGAGTGGTGATCTCCTTTTCTTCTTATGGCCAACAAAGTTAAAAACTCAACAAACCCACTTACAATACTTTAGATTATATTATCTATCAAAACCCATGAAGCGGTGTTGAGCCATGTTGATATGGACGTGCAAATGATAAAGCTACTATTTTTTTTTCTTTTCCACAAGTGCCAAACCAACTCCCATTAAGATAAAGGTTAGGATAAAGAATGATAATGATGTTGTTGTCTTCTCTGATCAAGATAGTAATCGAAACCCCACGTATACAGCCATTTGTTTCTGTACCTTTTACACCATCGCAGACCCACTTTGCTTATTATTTTTTTAAAAAAAAAAAAACCACCTATGAGATACTTGTTGCTGCTACGTGTTTTACTGATGACCAAAGCCTATCTTTTTTTTATGATACATGGCCGCTTCTTTGGGCTTCTGTTTTTATGTTGGGCCGTAGGCCAACTTTCAGTTTTTCGATTGGGCCGTATCCTGTGATGCAACCCAGTTTCTGTTTCAGTTGAGCTGCCCGATTACAAAGCCTGCATTATATTTTTTTTTTCGCCAGATGATTGGTTTGAACCAACACACACTCGATCACTTTCCCTTTTCTGTTTATGTGAGGTACTATAGTAAACGAAGATGTTGTAATAATGAATAACGTGATGAAGGACGGTTAAGATAATGTTAACAAGAGAATGGCGATGGGCTGTTATGGTTTTAATTATGATCCCGAAGGGTAAGATATTGAAGATGATACGAGAATGAGATGTTTAGATAATGATGATTTGGGTTGGTAAATTAAAGAAGAAGATGAAGAAACTGAAATATTGTATAAATAAAATTGAATCGTAGTTATCACAGAAAAAGAGAAACAGAAGGATGGTTAGTGGCGTTTGTGTTTAAGCGAGAGGTCTCGGGTTCGAGCCTGGGTCAGAACATTTTTTTTTTTAAAAAGGGCTTTATGAGGTAGTCTTTCTATTTCTTTTTTTATTATTATTATTTTTTTTTGCTGTTATTAAGTAATTAATATTACTATCAATATTAGTAATAAGATTAGTAGTATAATTAATATTATTATCATTTTTGTTACTAATAAGTATTATCAATAAGTATCATTATTAGTAATATGATTATGAGTATTATTATCATTACTATGGAGATAATACAATCTATTATTACTATCGTTAATATTAGTATTATCAACATATTTATAACTATTATTATCACGGTTATCATAAGTAATATTATTAATGTTATCATTATTATTATTATTAACATAATTACCATTATTAACATTGTTATTATTAAAAACTATTGTTTTTATAACTATATTATTATTTAAAGAAGCACTATTAGTAAAACTACCATGTTTCGTTTTTATATCTAAGTATTAGTACTATTATCTTTACTTTAACAAGTATTATAATTATAATTTTCCAAAAGAGATTTATATATATATAAGTGTATTACATACTATATTTTTATATGAAATATTATTAATTATAATACCAACTAGATTACATATAATACATGAAATATTTTAAGATATTATTAATAATAATATAAACACATATAAAAATATAAATATTAATTTTAAAACATTATATGTACATAACAACGAGTTACAATTTAATAATATATTATAATAAATATATATACAACTTGGTTCGA
This sequence comes from Rutidosis leptorrhynchoides, assembly GCF_046630445.1. NCBI lineage: Eukaryota > Viridiplantae > Streptophyta > Magnoliopsida > Asterales > Asteraceae > Rutidosis > Rutidosis leptorrhynchoides. Next base: position 370,928,733 of record NC_092334.1, on the reverse strand, counting down.
TTACAATTACATGTGTTAATATATATACAAATGTTATAGGTTCGTGAATCCGAGACCAACCTTGCATTGTTCAGTGTTCATTATCGTCATATGTATTTTTACTATAAAATACAATATTGTGAGTTTCATTTGCTCCCTTTTTAAATGCTTTTGTAATATATATTTTTGGGACTGAGAATACATGCGCTGCTTTTATAAATGCTTTACGAAATAGACACAAATGATCGAAACTACATTCTATGGTTGGATTATTAAACCGAATATGCCCCTTTTTATTAAGTCTGGTAATCTAAGAATTAGGGAACAGACACCCTAATTGACGCGAACTCTAAAGACAGATCTATCGGGCCCAACAAGCCCCATCCAAAGTACCAGATGCTTGAGTACTTTGAAATTTATATCATGTCCGAAGGAGGATCCCAGAATGATGGGGATATTCTTATATGCATATTGTGAATGTCGGTTACCAGGTGTTCTGTAACATCCCGCATTTTTCCGTTAAATTATTTTAACGCCCGTCTTTTTCTTTTTAAATAATACCCTTCATATCTAGATTCGTATCCTTTGTTAAGTAACATTTTAAATATTCTCGTTATCGGATTTTTAATATCTCCCGTACTTCCGTGTAATTTAAAATAATTCGTTTGGTCAATTCACGCACCCGCAACCGAACGCGAGGGACTAGTTTCGCCATTGGAGCAAAGATGTGACTAGCTTGACTAGTCAACACCCACCTCCCCATTTTCCTTTTCATTTTCATTTCCATTTTCTTTCTATACTTTCCAATTTTCTCTCAAACACCACTACAAAGAATCATCATCTAAATTCGGATTTGGAAGCTTCAACCAAAACAAAATACATATTTGGAATCCTCTCTTCATCCTCTTCAATTTGATACCAACTTCATCTCATTTGGGTAACTTTCTAAAATCACTAATTTTATGTGTTCTTGAGATTTTTGAGTTATAAAGTTGTTAATTAGTGTCTATGGCTCATTGTGATGTCGTGTATGTAATTTGTATGCTCGATTCATTGTTTTTGGTGTAACTAGTTCAATATGAAAATTACTTGCTAAATCCTTGATTTTGGATGATCAAATGTTGTTAGATTGTTAAAGTGCATGTTTTAAAAGTGTTACTAGTATCATTAGCTTCGTTTTGATGTATAGGTTGATTAAGGAAACTCCAAGAACATGATTAATGATTTTGTGAACTTGGATTAGGGTTTGATGAGCTTTACATGAACTTTTGATGCGTCAAATGCTATGAGATATTGTTGTTAAGTGTTTTGTTGCAATGTGTGTTTGATTACCTTCGAAACGGCATAACATACATGTAAATTGGTTGCCCGAATCATAAAATGCGTTTTTGGAACTTGAACTTTGATTATGAATGTTTAATTGCGGTTTTTGGTTGTTGTAAGTGGAAGTTTGATTGATGAAATGCGTTTAGATGTTTTCCTTGTCAAAATACCTTTCCGATGGTATAAGATACATGTTTTAAGTGTTTTCGGTGCATGAGATGTGTTAAATTGTATTTTGGTTCGTGACTTGGACCATTTTTCTGCAAACTGCATGTTTCCCAGGTATTGCGCGCCGCGCATATACCCGCGCGCGGCGCAGAATTAGAAATCCCAGATGTTTGCCTTCGTGGTTAAGTTCTGACCAGGATTTACACTTGGGTGCGCGCCGCGCAACCCATAGCGCGCCGCGCATACTGCCCAGCTCATTTTGTCTTTGTTTTTCATGTCACAAAAATGTTTCCCGCTTTACTATAACCCCGTTTACCATGAAACTTGACTATTATGCTCGTATATGACTTCTCATCATGAGAAAATTGTCGGGCACCCGACCCGACCCCGTTGACTTTGACTTTGACCAAGTTTGACTTTTAGTCAAACTTAACCAAACGATTATACAATCGTTCTAACATGCTTAACTACTTGTGTCGTGCATGAAACTTGACAAATTGATCCACGTGCTATATTAATCGAGTTGTAACGAGCCATAGGACTAATTGAACATCTTTGACCCTTCGTGACTATCGTTATTGATATAACCTATATGTTTAGGTCAAGACTAGCTTTGTCTTTGCACGCGTGTACTTGTCGAAGTACTTTATTAACTCTTGCACTCAAGGTGAGATCATAGTCCCACTTTTTACTCTTTTGAACTTACTTTTGGGATGAGAAAACATAAACGATTCTTTTGAACTAAGTGAACACAAGAACGGGAAAACAAACATTCTACATACGAGTTTAGAACAAAAATCCTCAATCCGATTATCATTAGTTACATCAGATGGTGTAAGCGAGAACTTATGTTATATGGCCATATGGGTTTGACAACCCTCATCTTTGACGGTTCGCTACCGTCTACGGATGAAATATATTTTCGGGAAACAGTGTTGTTCTAGCACTAATTGATGGGGTATTCAACGGACGGAATGTTAAGTTTTGATAATTGGGTGCTCGTGAATATTAACTTTTAGAATGTGTTACTATTATTTCAACTTTGCAAACCTTGTGGTTCGACTTACTTACTTTTACTCACTTACTTACTTAAACCTATGATTTCACCAACGTTTTCGTTGACAGATTTCTATGTTTTTCTCAAGTCTTGCACGATATGTGATACATGCTTCCGCTCACTATTTGATACTTGCATTGGATGTCGAGTATACATGCATTACTTGGAGCGTCTTTTGACTTTACTTTAAACCGTGTCGCCTAGATTTCAAATGTACTTATAACCTTGTAACTTAACTTTTGGTTGAACAATTCTTGTAAACTTTGAAAACAATCTTTATTTTGAAATGAGGGTGACATATTTTGGTCAAACATTGTCATAAAGACTTATGACCAGGTAATGGGACCCACGTAGTCGACGCCGTCACTTGACGATTTGTCGGGGTCGCTACAAGTGGTATCAGAGCCTTGGTTGTAGGGATTTAGAGTTCATTTGTGTCCACCCCGATTCATAGGGTACATAGGTGAATCTAGACTACAACCGGCATATAGACTGAAGTAGGAATTACTTGACTATTTGTGCATTTATACTCGAACTCTTCTATCATATCTGACTCGTATTCGATCTTGATCTTACGTTGATAAATTTTGTTGATGCGCCACCTTGACTTTGTGAAGTAATGTTAAATGCACATGAGAATCAGGGTAATATAATTTCCGGGATTATATTACGGTGATTCACATGGACGTTCCGACATTATGACATAAAGAATTTAAGGAGAGTCAAGGAAAATTTTCTCTCTATCCTTATTCCATATCACGGTTAGTATTTTTGAGAATACTAATCAACGATATTCTTGTGTCATGAAGGAACAATGGTTCACCAAGGTCAACACAACACTCCTCTCGAAACTCTAGAACAAGCTCTTCAACGAATGATAACCACCGCCGTGGGTACGGCCGTGGCCAATCACTTTTCTAACAACAACAATCATGGAGCCGGTAATTCAATCGAAGGTTGCTCCTACAAGAACTTCATGAAGTACAATCCTCCCACTTTCGATGGAACCGGGGGACCGGTTACTCTCACCCGATGGTTTGAACAAACAGAATCCGTTTTTCGCATAAGCGGTTGTCAGGACCAAGATAAGGTCAAGTTTTCCACCCTCACTCTTACCGGTATCGCTCTCTCATGGTGGAACACGTATGTACAATCAGTGGGTATCGATGAAGCCCTTACACTCTCTTGGACCGAATTAAGAGAAAGAATGATCACTGAATACTTCCCGCGCGATGAGACTCGAAGGCTCGAGCAAGGGCTAAGGAATTTAAGAACGGTCGGGAATGACCTCGGAGCTTATAATCAACGGTTTACCGAACTAGTCTCAATGTGTCCAAATCTCATGACTCCCGAATCCCTAAGAGTCGAACTGTACATTGATGGCCTCCCTAAGAGCATTCAACATGGGGTAATGGCATCCCAACCCACTAACCTACAAGAGGCTTTAACAAAGGCCCACCAAACTTTAGAAACGGTGAATGAAATGGAAGCACCGGTACGAATGGTCGAGAACCACCCGGGTAACAACAAAAGAAAATGGGAAGCCTCGCAACCAAGCAACCACAACAATAACAACATCTCCAAGAAGCCTTTCACCCCCGGCGGCAAGAAGGGGTATGCCGGAACCTTACCTCACTGTAACAAGTGTCGCAAACATCATTTTGGTGAATGTGGCAAACCATTTTGCGTCAAGTGTCAAAGAAGTGGCCATGTGGCCCATGTCTGTAAGGGTACCGTTACCGTCGCTCGAAGGGTGCCCAACGCACACAGGACGGGTGCATGCTTTGAGTGTGGCCAACTGGGTCATTTTAGGAATGTGTGCCCAAAGAAGAAATCAACCCCAACGCACGCCATTGAACTTTCAACATCGACACCTAGGATGCCCGAGACGATGATGGACTAGTCACGGGTACGTTTCTTCACAACAAACCGTATACTTCATACTTGTTCGATTCGATTACCGCTAGACGTTTTACAACCAAGACTTTGACTTGTACTCATTACCTTCCATCTTTTCCCCTAGATACTATTTAGGCGATTTAAGCGACCAACGGAAAAATATTGTGTGCCTATAAATATTATCGGAGGATATACGTTAAGAAATTGAACTCGACACCAATAGAACTAAGGAACTCAAAACCTATTCATTAAGGAGAAATTGTTGCCCTACATTTATGTATAGATTATTGTGAACTAAGAAATTTTCGGTTAGAAACCGATACCCTCTCCCTCGCATCCATGACCTCATGATTATTTGCACGAATCCCGTATGTTCCAAATCGACCTCCGTTCCGGTTATCATCAATTGGGGGTTAAGTGAGACGATGTCTCCTAAACCACTTTCCGAACTCGCAACGTTAGTTGTAAATCTATCTTAGTACCGTTTGATTTATTTAGGGCTCGCTCGTATCCATAAACCTCTTGAACCGCGTATGCAAATTCATATAGACTAATCTGTTATCGTATTTATAGATGACATCTTAACTTATTCAAGTAAAGAAGGAAAACGAACAACATCACCATCTTAAGCTCGAACTTTTGAGAAAAGAGCAACTCTATACCAAATTCTCCGAGTGAGAGTTTCTGTTGAACGAAGTCCAATTTTCTAGACCATGATGTTAATGGTCAAGGCATTACAATCAATCTCGAAATCAAGCCACATGTAATCAGGAAACTCTCCCAACTCAGACTTATATTCGTAAAAATATTAGATCTCACCGGTTGTTACCGAAGATTCATTTCTGACTTTTCTCGTGTCACACGACTTTTAAACTCGTTAACTCACTAAGGAAAACTCTAAACCTCTCCGTGTTCGAACCTTGAGCGTGATTCTTCACACCAACATTTCTAGTTAAAATCGTATAGCAACAGATGGAACTCAAACATGGAAATATTTCTACTTGAACGCCGAAAGGCATACTCTCTCGACTCAAAAATCAACATAACTGAAATTCGTTATTTTGCACGAAGAATTCGAATACTAAATTGTGGATCCGATCAATTTTCTCGTCATCCCGTACCACACTACCTACCTCTGTTATTTCACCGTCACCGTCTGATATTACTGGGATTTAAGATAACACACAATCCAACGATACTTCACTCTTCTTTGACTTAACGCCCTTGTGTTTCTGATAATCGGTCAACTATTATTCAACCCCGAACTATACAACTACGTGTACTACCTCGTTTCTCTTTCAGACTTCAACTTTTGACAACTAGAGGCACGTTATGGCAACCTCGAGATGTAAACTCATCCTATTCTAAGTCCTCATTTCACTACTATCTTTACCGTTCGCATTTCCGTTTAAAGAAACTCCTTGTAACATTTCTCCATGGATAGAGAAACTCCTCATATTACATAAGTATTCGCCACGAGGGTGAATAGTCCTAACGAACATTTTTCGAACCCTAACTAACTTGTTCAAACGTATCTTAAGAGATTCTATTCCAACACGGTGTATCTTTGTCAATTATTCCGTATCGAAATACTCGTTTCACTTCTAGTTTTACAAGAAACCTTGGGAACCCGCTTAGACATGAGTACCGCGTACCACCCACAAACAGACGAACCGAGCAAACGAATGATTTACGTCTTGGAAAGACATGTCACAAACTCGTATTGTCACCTTTAGTAGATCACTCTTACAACAGTAGTTACCACTCGTGTGTTCACGCGCACTTTCCGAAACCCTATATGACCGCTAATGTCATACCCCTGTTCATTTAACCAAAGCATCAACCACCGAAATCTGAACTCCATCAAGAAACAACAATTGAAATCATTCAAATCCGAGGAGGGATCGAGACGATCCGTAGTCGCCAAAAGAGTTATACCAAACTTAGATGAAAACCTCACAAATCCCAGTGTGTAACCGCGTAATATTGAGAAACCGCACCTTGGAAAGGTGTAATCCATTTTGGGAAATCGAGAAAGGCTATAGCCGCAATATTGAACCTTTTGAAACCTTGGGGCGTATTGGAACCGCTTCCTACCGTTTAGAACTTCCGACTCAATTAAGTTTCCGTTTACCTTACATTTCGTGTAACAAACATAGAAACGTGTCCTGCGGAACAGGAACGTGCAATTCTTCTAAATGCACCAACTATTGAAGACAAACTTCTCTTCATAGGAAAACCAGTTGAAACCGGGGATCGTAAAAATCCAAATTCATGAGAACACTCAAGGACGTACCTTCACTTATTCATAGCATTGACATCTCCGGTCTCGAGTGAGAGGCATCGATTATTATTTCCAACTAAATTTCGGGACGAAATTTCTTTTGAGGTGTGGATAATGTAACATCCCGCATTTTTCCGTTAAATTATTTTAACGCCCGTCTTTTTCTTTTTAAATAATACCCTTCATATCTAGATTCGTATCCTTTGTTAAGTAACATTTTAAATATTCTCGTTATCGGATTTTTAATATCTCCCGTACTTCCGTGTAATTTAAAATAATTCGTTTGGTCAATTCACGCACCCGCAACCGAACGCGAGGGACTAGTTTCGCCATTGGAGCAAAGATGTGACTAGCTTGACTAGTCAACACCCACCTCCCCATTTTCCTTTTCATTTTCATTTCCATTTTCTTTCTATACTTTCCAATTTTCTCTCAAACACCACTACAAAGAATCATCATCTAAATTCGGATTTGGAAGCTTCAACCAAAACAAAATACATATTTGGAATCCTCTCTTCATCCTCTTCAATTTGATACCAACTTCATCTCATTTGGGTAACTTTCTAAAATCACTAATTTTATGTGTTCTTGAGATTTTTGAGTTATAAAGTTGTTAATTAGTGTCTATGGCTCATTGTGATGTCGTGTATGTAATTTGTATGCTCGATTCGTTGTTTTTGGTGTAACTAGTACAATGTGAAAATTACTTGCTAAATCCTTGATTTTGGATGATCAAATGTTGTTAGATTGTTAAAGTGCATGTTTTAAAAGTGTTACTAGTATCATTAGCTTCGTTTTGATGTATAGGTTGATTAAGGAAACTCCAAGAACATGATTAATGATTTTGTGAACTTGGATTAGGGTTTGATGAGCTTTACATGAACTTTTGATGCGTCAAATGCTATGAGATATTGTTGTTAAGTGTTTTGTTGCAATGTTTGTTTGATTACCTTCGAAACGGCATAACATACATGTAAATTGGTTGCCCGAATCATAAAATGCGTTTTTGGAACTTGAACTTTGATTATGAATGTTTAATTGCGGTTTTTGGTTGTTGTAAGTGGAAGTTTGATTGATGAAATGCATTTAGATGTTTTCCTTGTCAAAATACCTTTCCGATGGTATAAGATACATGTTTTAAGTGTTTTCGGTGCATGAGATGTGTTAAATTGTATTTTGGTTCGTGACTTGGACCATTTTTCTGCAAACTGCATGTTTCCCAGGTATTGCGCGCCGCGCATATACCCGCGCGCCGCGCAGAATTAGAAATCCCAGATGTTTGCCTTCGTGGTTAAGTTCTGACCAGGATTTACACTTGGGTGCGCGCCGCGCAACCCATAGCGCGCCGCGCATACTGCCCAGCTCATTTTGTCTTTGTTTTTCATGTCACAAAAATGTTTCCCGCTTTACTATAACCCCGTTTACCATGAAACTTGACTATTATGCTCGTATATGACTTCTCATCATGAGAAAATTGTCGGGCACCCGACCCGACCCCGTTGACTTTGACTTTGACCAAGTTTGACTTTTAGTCAAACTTAACAAACGATTATACAATCGTTCTAACATGCTTAACTACTTGTGTCGTGCATGAAACTTGACAAATTGATCCACGTGCTATATTAATCGAGTCGTAACGAGCCATAGGACTAATTGAACATCTTTGACCCTTCGTGACTATCGTTATTGATATAACCTATATGTTTAGGTCAAGACTAGCTTTGTCTTTGCACGCGTGTACTTGTCGAAGTACTTTATTAACTCTTGCACTCAAGGTGAGATCATAGTCCCACTTTTTACTGTTTTGAACTTACTTTTGGGATGAGAAAACATAAACGATTCTTTTGAACTAAGTGAACACAAGAACGGGAAAACAAACATTCTACATACGAGTTTAGAACAAAAATCCTCAATCCGATTATCATTAGTTACATCAGATGGTGTAAGCGATAACTTATGTTATATGGCCATATGGGTTTGACAACCCTCATCTTTGACGGTTCGCTACCGTCTACGGATGAAATATATTTTCGGGAAACAGTGTTGTTCTAGCACTAATTGATGGGGTATTCAACGGACGGAATGTTAAGTTTTGATAATTGGGTGCTCGTGAATATTAACTTTTAGAATGTGTTACTATTATTTCAACTTTGCAAACCTTGTGGTTCGACTTACTTACTTTTACTCACTTACTTACTTAAACCTATGATTTCACCAACGTTTTCGTTGATAGATTTCTATGTTTTTCTCAGGTCTTGCACGATATGTGATACATGCTTCCGCTCACTATTTGATACTTGCATTGGATGTCGAGTATACATGCATTACTTGGAGCGTCTTTTGACTTTACTTTAAACCGTGTCGCCTAGATTTCAAATGTACTTATAACCTTGTAACTTAACTTTTGGTTGAACAATTCTTGTAAACTTTGAAAACAATCTTTATTTTGAAATGAGGGTGACATATTTTGGTCAAACATTGTCATAAAGACTTATGACCAGGTAATGGGACCCACGTAGTCGACGCCGTCACTTGACGATTTGTCGGGGTCGCTACATGTTCAATCCATATGAATGATATTTTTGTCTCTATGCATGGGACGTATGTTTATGAGAAATGGAAATATGAAATCTTGTGGTCTATTAAAATTATGAAATGATTATTTATGATAAACTAATGAACTCACCAACCTTTTGGTTGACACTTGAAAGCATGTTTATTCTCAGGTACGAAAGAAATCTTCCGCTGTGCATTTTCTCATTTTAGAGATATTACTTGGAGTCATTCATGTCATATTTCAAAAGACATTGCATTCGAGTCGTCAAGTTCATCAAAATTATTATTAAGTCAATTATAGTTAGATATATTATGAAATGGTATGCATGCCATCAACTTTCGATGTAATGAAAGATTGTATTTTCAAAAATGAATGCAATGTTTGTAAAATGTATTATATAGAGGTCAAGTACCTCGCGATGAAATCAACTGTTGTGAATCATTTATAATCGATATGGACTTCGTCCGGATGAATTAGGACGGGTCTTCACATATTTAACTTACCTTCACTCTTATAATACTCACACACAAGAACTCCAAGTATTCTCTCCATTTCATACTCTTAAAACATACATACTTCAAGTACTAAAAAATCTTCATTCACTTTGATCATAAACTAGCTTCAAGAACACTTTGTTAACTCATCTACTCCTCTTTATCAAGGTAAGAATCATATATAAGCTTTGGTTCAATTCATATACTTATAACTATCTTAATTCAAGATAGAAATCTTATTCGAACTTTTGTTCATTCTACGATTCTACTCCAAGGATTACAAGCCATCAAGGATATCTTTGATCACAAGATTATCATCTTATTTTCTCAGCAACTTTGTTCATTTAATTTGAGGTAGTCACCTTATTCATAATCTTTTTCGATTCATATCCATATAGCTATCTTATTATGAGTTTATAACTTACAACAACAAGAACATAGTTTAGATTAATTCTAAACTTGTTCACAAACAAATTTAATCCTTCTAACTTGACTTTTAAAATACTTCAACACATGTATTATGACAGTATGTCAAGCTAACATAAGGATATAAAACTTGTAAACACGAAGAACACCTTAAAACTGAACATACGCCGTCATAGATCATCGGGGGTTGTTTTGGGTTTAATTTTAAAAACCTATCTTAAACTTTGAATTAAAAGATTTCCTTTGGTGAAAAATCTTATTTTATATGGATATGAAATATATCTAAAATCCATGGTTAAACTCTAAGTGGAAGTATGTTTTTCAAAAGGGTCATCAAGATGTCGTTCTTACGACGGATATGACTATCTTCTCTTATTTGACACCTAAGCTGTATTTTTGACTATAAACTTCTACTTTTTATGTTAAGATTAATAATGTTGAGTTCGATACGAAACCATGGCAACTCGAATCACTCAAAACGGATTTGTAACGAAGAAATTATGGGTAAAACAAAATTGGATATTTTTGCTTGTTTTTAGCTACGGTTTTGATTAATAAAAATGGAAGCTAACCTTATCCTAGCTAATTTACCTTGTATCCTGCATGTATTTATACATGTCTTGTTCCCGAACTTATGGAAATACAATTTATAATAGTCGTGATTAAGTTCTACGACAATATATTATAGTCTTAATAAAGATCGTAAGACACCATATATATATATATATATATGACTTGATCACCGTGGATCCGTATACAGCGTTTTGATATATCATTTTGATTTCTTCTATATATATTATTGGAACGTACTATAAGACACCATTGGCAGTAATTTCGAGTTAGCTGTGGGTCGAAGTGGATTCCAAAATATTATATACTTTGAGTTGTGATCGAGCCTGAGACATGTATACAATGGGTCGCGAATTGCTTCAGACAATATACATATTATGTGTCTTATTATATTAAGATAATATATTATAGTGTTAGTGAATTCTAACACAATATACGCATTTATATTTATATATATATTTATACTGTTGGACTATTAGACTATTGGACTACGAACGTTGGACTACTAACAATGGACAATTAAAATTATCACAAGTATCATAAGTATGGAATATTAATTATATATATATATATATATATATATATATATATATATATATATATATATATATATATATATATATATATATATATATATATATCTTGACACAAGAATATTATTATTAGGTTCGTGAATTTGTCAAAAGGCCAAGTCTTATCACCATCTATTCGGAAATCATCACAAGTGAGTTATAGTCCTATTTTTACTATCTAAATTATTTTGAGATGAGAATACATGCAAATTTATAAATGTTTTACAAAATAAGCACAAGTTCATGAAACTACATTCTACGACTGTTTTGTTATACCGGATATCTGTACTTATTATTATTATGCTTGGTAACCTAAGAATTAGTGAAAAACACTAATTAACGTGAATCCTAAAGGTAGATCTACGGGCACCAACCACCCCCATTTTCGAATAGTGGAAATGCTTTAGTACTTCGAAGGGTTCTTGTCATAGATTTGAACAGTGGAATGTATGATGCCAGATAACTTAAGCACTCTATATTAAGGTCGGTTACCAGGCGACTCATCGTATGAATGATTTTTGTAGTTGTAATGATCCTGCGCATTTAATTAAATGAAATCTTGTGACTTATTAAATGTTATAATTATTATATAGAAATTAAACCTATGACTCACCAATATTTTTGTTGACGTTTTAAGCATGTTTATTCTCAGGTGAATATTAAAAACGCTTCCGCTGTCGTATGCCAACCCAAGGTCAAGATTTGGAGTCGGCATAATTGTTTATATTGTTTAAACTTGCATTCGGAGTATTTGTTGTAATATATTTGATCATATTGTAATGGGTTGTGTAAAAAATTATTTATTTGAGGAGATTGTCTTTGATAGACAATCTAAATTATGTCATTAAGACCTTTATTCAATAATAAAGGTTATGGTTGTTTTTAAAAACGAATGCAAGATTTGAAAAACTTCTCATATAGAGATCAAAACCTCGCAAAGAAACCAATTAATATGAAACGTTTATAATTAATATGAACGGGGCATTTCAGTTGGTATCCGAGCGTTGGTCTTAGAGAATCAGAAATTTTTCATTAGTGTGTCTAACTGATTTTTGATGCATTAGTGAGTCTGGACTTCGACCGTAATTATTTTAAAAATGATTGCTTAATCTAATTGTTGGAAACATAAGATTATTAACATATAAATATTATAAGATATATCATTCTCTTAACGTGCCTGCTATTATGTGATAGATGACTTCATCCGATCATATAAGCATCTCTAGTGATTCAGATTTCATTTACTTATCAAGTGATTCGGAGGCTGAGTCAAAGCATACGACTTTTGAACCAACGGAAAAGTTAACTTTTGGTGCTACCATTAAAGTGGAAAATTGTTGGGAAAATTGGGAAGATTCACAATTGCCAGTAGAGGTTTCAGAAGAGGATCCAGAAGAAGATCCCGAAGAGGAACCCGAAGAAGAGGATCCTGAAGAAGTTGTGGAAATTACCGAACTACAACGTGATTTGGGAAAATCTTTGGATGTTATACCCGATCACAAACCCGATGAACCTATTATGACCCAAAATGTTTGTGATCATCCACCTGAACCACCTAAGAGACCAGTTTATAAAATGACCACTCGTATAACGACTGTTGGTTTTGCTCCCAAACAATTAGCCGAAAGAACCAATTAGGAGGAATTGGAAAAAGAACTATCCAAACGAAAATCCAAACATTTGGCCGAGAAAGAAACAACTTCAACATCTAAGAAATCTCGCCGTTCTTGAACCATCGGCAGCTATCCTGTATTCCATGCATTGTATAATATGTATTATATTGTGTGTTTAAGTTTGTAAGAAAATCCGCAATGTAATTTTCCTTATGATTGTATAATAATAAGAATAAGCATGGAAGGTTTATTATTATTATTACAACTTATTATTACGTAGTAACGTAATAACTTACCATAGTTTTTCATATTAGAATTTTAGTAGTTAATTTGTGTGTGAGCTGCTAAGTATGAACATTATTATAGTTATAAAACGCTAATATGAAGAAAAGGCTTTTATAATAATAAGTTCATATTAAGCTACAAAATACTTTTTTGCTACTTCTAAAATTCTATATGATTAACTCAGTCGGCTATTTTTGAATGAAATGGCTCCTCCAGCTACTAGACAACAACAATTGAACACAGAAGAACTTCAAGCTTTCGCTGCAAATATGGCTGCAGTGGTGAATGCAATGAACAACAATAACCAATCGGGTTCCAGCAGTGGAGGAAACAATGGCAACCGGGTAGGATGTTCCTATAAAGCTTTTATGGCCTGCAAACCCAATGAGTTTGAAGGAACTGAAGGACCCATTGGACTAAAGCGGTGGACAGAGAAGGTTGAAGCTGTGTTCGCAATCAGCAACTGCGCAGAAGAGGATAAAGTTAAGTATGCCACACATACTTTCAGGGGTACTGCTTTGACATGGTGGAATACCTACATGGATTACGTAGGACAGAATACCACCTACGCACTTCCATGGTCCGCTTTTAAGCACATGATGACGGAAGAGTACCGTCCCAGAACCGAAATCAACAAGCTCAAGGCAGAGCTTAAAGCACTAAAAACCCAAGGGTTAGATGTCACTACCTACGAGCGACGTTTCAATGAACTGGATTTAATGTGTCCTGGAGCATTTGAGGACGAAGAAGCAAAAATTGAAGCATTCATAAAAGGGTTGCCGGAATGAATCTAAGAGCATGTAGGTGCTAACGACCCTGCAACAATGCAGAAAGCGAGCCGTATAGCCCACAAATTGATAAGCCAAATTACAGGAAGGATAAAGAAAGAAGCAGCCGAGGAGGCCATAATGAAACAGGGAAAAAGAAAGTGGGAGGAAAGCAGTGATTAGGGTCACCAGTACAACAACAACAACAACAACAATCAAAACAACAACTACAACAACAATCGCAACCACCCCAACAATAACAATAATCGCAACAACAACCGTAACAATAACCGCAATAACCATCCCAATAATAATAACAACAACAACAATCCCAATCACAACAACAAACGACTCAACAACAATAACCCTAACAACAACAACAACAACAACAACAACAACAACAACAACAACAACAACAACAAAAGGCAAAGAACTATATGCCCCAGGTATGATACGTTTCATCCGGAATGGTTTTGTAGAGAATTATGTACCAAGTGTAATAGGAATGGACATATTGCGGCAAAGTGTGAAGTCTACGGACCAAATAGAAACAAAGGAGTAAATAATGTCGGAACAAATAATAACGGCGTTGTTTGCTATGGATGTGGAAAACCGGGCCATACCATAAATCAGTGCAGGAATGGAAATAGGCAAGGCCGTGGGAGAGCCTTCAACATTAATGGGGAGAAAGCATAGGAAGACCCGGAGCTTGTTACGGGTACGTTTCTTATCAACAATACACCTGCTTATGTTTTATTTAATTCGGGTGCCGATAGAAGTTATATGAGTAGAGAATTTTGTGCCAAATTAAATTGCCCGTTAACGCCTTTGGATAAAAAGTGTATAGTTGAAGTAGCAAACGATAAACTAATTAAGGTTGATAAAATTTGCCGAAATCGAAAAATTAGTTTAGTTAGCGAAACGTTTGCAATTGATTTAATACCGGTAGAATTGGGAAGCTTCGACATAATTATTGGAATGGACTGGATGTCCAAGGTGAAAGCCGAAGTTGTTTGTCATGAGAAGGCAATTCGCATTTCGAGAGAAAACGGGTTACCCTTAATGGTGTACGGAGAAAAGGGTAATGCCAAATTAAATCTTATTAGTAGTTTGAAGGCGCGCAAACTAATAAGAAAAGGTTGCTATGCCATACTAGCACACGTCGAGAAGGTTGAAAAAGAAGAAAAGAAAATCGATGACGTTCCTGTTGCAAGAGAATTTCCTGAGGTGTTTCTGGATGAATTACCGGGACTACCTCCACACCGATCAGTTGAATTTCAAATAGATCTTGTACCAGGAGCTGCACCAATAGCTCGTGCTCCATATAGACTTGCGCCCACCGAAATGAAAGAATTACAAAGTCAGCTACAAGAATTATTAGAACGTGGTTTTATCCGACCGAGTACGTCACCATGGGGAGCTCCAATTTTGTTCGTTAAAAAGAAAGATGGGTCTTTTTGCATGTGTATCAATTACCGTGAGCTGAACAAAGTAACCATCAAAAACTGATACCCGTTACCCCGAATCGACGACCTATTTGATCAACTCCAAGGTTCGAGCGTATACTCCAAAATCGACTTAAGATCGAGTTATCATCAACTGAGGGTTAAAGAAGCCGATATACCAAAAACAGCCTTCAGAACTCATTATGGCCATTACGAATTCATGGTTATGCCATTCGATCTAACCAATGCACCCGCATTTTCATGGATCTCATGCACCGAGTATGTAGTCCATATTTAGATAAGTTTGTTATTGTCTTTATTGATGACATTCTTATCTATTCGAAGAATAACCAAGAACACGAACAACACTTGAGACTTGTATTAGAGTTGTTAAGAAAAGAACAACTTTATGCAAAATTCTCTAAGTGCGCTTTTTGGTTAAATGAAGTACAATTTCTTGGCCACGTAGTCAGTAGTAATGGAATCAAAGTTGATCCCGCCAAGATCGAAGCCATCAAAAATTGGGAAACCCCGAAAACTCCAACGCAAATACGTCAATTTTTGGGTTTAGCCGGTTATTATAGGAGATTTATTCAACATTTCTCCCGAGTAGCCAAACCTTTAACTGCCTTGAATCACAAGGGGAAAAAGTATGAATGGACTTCCGAACAAGAGGGTGCCTTCCAATTGTTGAAAAAGAAGTTGACTACGACACCTATTTTATCGTTACCTGATGGAATGGAAGATTTTGTTATCTACTGCGACGTATCAAGAATGGGTTTTGGGTGTGTTCTTATGCAACAGAAGAAGGTGATTGCATATGCTTCTCGACAACTCAAAATTCATGAACAAAACTACACCACACATGATCTGGAATTGGGCGCCGTTATTTTTGCATTAAAGATGTAGAGACATTATCTATATGGGGTTAAGTTTATTGTATACACCAACCACAAAAGTCTCCAACATATTTTAAATCAAAAGCAACTAAATATGAGGCAGCGTAGGTGGGTTGAGCTGTTAAATGATTATGATTGTGAAATCCGTTACCACCCGGGGAAAGCGAATGTGGTAGCCGATGCCTTGAGTCGAAAGAAAAGAGAACCTATTCGAGTAAAAGCTATGAACATGATTATTCATACTAATCTTACTACTCGAATAAAAGAGGCACAACATGAGGTTTTGAAGGAAGGAATTTTTGGAAAGGAAATACCCAAAGGATTAGAAAAACAGCTTAATATTCGGGAAGACGGAACCAGGTATTTAGCTGAAAGAATTTGGGTACCAAAGAATGAGGATTTGAGGAAAATGGTACTAGATGAAGCACATAAAACCAGATATTCAATACATCCCGGAACGGGGAAAATGTACCAAGACCTCAAGAGAAACTTTTGGTGGCCAGGAATGAAGGCTAATATAGCCACATATGTAGGAGTATGTTTGACTTGTTCTAAAGTCAAAGCTAAACATCAAAAACCAACGGGTCTACTCCAACAACCTGAAATCCCAGAATGGAAATGGGAAAACATTACCATGGATTTCATTGCTAAGTTACCGAGAACCGCAGGTGGTTATGATATGATTTGGGTAATAGTCGATCGTCTTACTAAGTCAGCACACTTTCTACCAATAAAAGAAGAGGATGGTATAGAGAAATTAGCACGATTATACCTGAAAGAAGTTGTTTCTAGACATGGTATACCAATCTCTATTATCTCTTATCGTGATAGCAGATTTACTTCCAAATTCTGGCAGGCATTACATGAAGCGTTGGGAACTCGTCTAGATTTAAGTACTGCCTATCATCCACAAACTGATGGGCAGAGTGAAAGGAAGATTTAGACACTCGAAGACATGCTACGATCATGTGTTATTGATTTTGGAAGCAGCTGGGATCGACATCTACCGTTAACTGAGTTTTCCTACAACAACAGCTACCATTCTAGTATTGAGGCGGCACCATTCGAGGCACTTTATGGTAGGAAGTGCAGGTCTCCAATTTGTTGGAGTGATGTGGGGGATAAACAGATTACAGGTCCAAAAATTATCCAAGAAACCACCGATAAAATCATTCAGATTCAGCAACGATTGAAAACAGCCCGGAGTCGACAAAAGAGCTATGCAGATGTTAGGAGAAAACCTTTAGAGTTTGAGGAGGGTGATATGGTTATGCTTAAGGTATCACCTTGGAAATGTGTTATTCGTTTTGGAAAGCTGGGGAAATTGAGCCCAAGATACATTGGGCCATTCAAGATTGAAAAACGCATTGGGCCGGTGGCCTATTGACTTGAGCTACCTCCACAATTAGAAAAGATTCACAACACCTTTCATGTTTCGAACCTGAAGAAATGCCTAGCTACCGAAGATCTCATTATCCCTTTAGAGGAAATTAAGATTGACGAGAAACTAAATTTCGTCGAAGAACCCGTCGAAATTATGGATCGTGAGGTCAAACGACTCAAACAAATTAATATACCAATCGTTAAGGTTTGATGGAATGCTCATAGAGGACTTGAATTTACTTGGGAACAAGAAGACCAAATGAAGCTGAAGTACCCACATTTGTTTCCCGATATCGCACGTTAACTAGGTACAATTCTAAATTTCGGGACGAAATTTAATTTAACGGGTGTGTAATGCAACGACCCGGATTTTTCCGCTAATATATAGAAGATTAATATTTACATAATTAATGTTTCTAACATGTTAAGCGATCAAACTCATTAAGATTTGGTTATTTGAAATGAATTTTATACAAATGTTTGGCCACCCAGTTTGTCTGACGATTCACGAACGTCATAACTCAAAATAATTATATAATGATGTATATATGGATATATATATATATATATATATATATATATACTTATGATTTGATAAAATGATATTTAAGTATCTCATTACATATAATAACAATTGGTTATATACATAAAATGAGATTACTAACTTAAAGACTTCAAGATTATATACATATATAACGATTAACGTTGTAATAACTTCTAAATTAAAACGTATGTATATGTATTGTATTAATATGTATTAATACACTTTTGAAGGACTTAAACATATATACTAACATACTTATACTCAACAAAGATAGCTATACTCATAATCTCATTCAATTCCATCAAGAATTCTATTCGTATTCATTCGGTATTTACACCCGTATCATACCCAGCTTCCATACTTAAATACTATGAGTATATACCGACATGAAATACCAATTATAGCCTCCTTAGCATCCCTATGAGTCACAAGACAAGGATAAACATGATGGAGACTTGTGGGAACCAACATTTAACTTCTAGTTTGCATTATTATGCTATATTCCAAATTTTGATAAAGTCTCTTAACCATATGCATGAACCACGACTTTTAACACTATTTTTACTCATTTATATCAGCTATTTAACTTACCTTCACTCTCATAATACTCACACACAAGAACTCCAAGTATTCTCTCCATTTCTTACTCTTTAAACACTCTTTAAACACACATACTTCAAGTACTAGAAAATCTTCATTCACTTTGATCATAAACTAGCTTCAAGAACACTTTGTTAACTCATCTACTCCTCTTTATCAAGGTAAGAATCATATATAAGCTTTGGTTCAATTCATATACTTATAACTATCTTAATTTAAGATAGAAATCTTATTCGAACTTTTGTTCATTCTACGATTCTACTCCAAGGATTACAAGCCATCAAGGATATCTTTTATCACAAGATTATCATCTTATTTTCTTAGCAACTTTGTTCATTTAATTTAAGGTAGTCACCTTATTCATAATCTTTTTCGATTAATATCCATATAGCTATCTTATTATGAGTTTATAACTTACAACAACAAGAACATAGTTTAGATTAATTCTAAACTTGTTCACAAACAAATTTAATCCTTCTAACTTGACTTTTAAAATACTTCAACACATGTATTATGATAGTATGTCAAGCTAACATAAGAATATAAAACTTGTAAACACGAAGAACACCTTAAAACTGAACATACACCGCCATAGATCATCGGGGGCTATTTTGGGTTTAATTTTAAAAACCAATCTTAAACTTTGAATTAAAAGATTTCCTTTGGTGAAAAATCTTATTTTATATGGATATGAAATATATCCAAAATCCATGGTTAAACTCTAAGTGAAAGTATGTTTTTCAAAAGGGTCATCAAGATGTCGTTCTTACGACGGATATGACTATCTTCTCTTATTTGACACCTAAGCTGTATTTTCAACTATAAACTTATACTTTTTCTGTTAAGTTTAATAATGTCGAGTTCGATACGAAACCATGGCAACTCAAATCACTCAAAACGGATTTGTAACGAAGAAATTATGGGTAAAACAAAATTGGATATTTTTGCATGTTTTTAGCTACGGTTTTGATTAATAAAAATGGAAGCTAACCTTATCCTAGCTAACTTACCTTGTATCCTACATGTATTTATACATGTCTTGTTCCTGAACTTATGGAAATACAATTTATAATAGTCGTGATTAAGTTCTACGACAATATATTATAGTCTTAATAAAGATCGTAAGACACCATATATATATATGACTTGATCACCGTGGATCCGTATACAGCGTTTTGATATATCATTTTGATTTCTTCTATATATATTATTGGAACGAACTATAAGACACCATTGGCAGTAATTTCGAGTTAGCTGTGGGTCGAAGTGGATTCCAAAATATTATATACTTTGAGTTGTGATCGAGCCTGAGACATGTATACAATGGGTCGCGGATTGCTTCAGACAATATACATATTATGTGTCTTATTATATTAAGACAATATATTATAGTGTTAGTGAATTCTAACACAATATACGCATTTATATTTATATATATATATATATATTTATACTATTGGACTATTGGACTACGAACGTTGGACTACTTACAATGGACAATTAAAATTATCACAAGTATCATAAGTATGGAATATTAATTATATATATATATATATATATATATATATATATATATATATATATATATATATATATTAGGTTAGTGAATGTGTCAAAAGGCCAAGTCTTATCACCATCTATTCGGAAATCATCACAAGTGAGTTATAGTCCCATTTTTACTATCTAAATTATTTTGGGATGAGAATACATGCAAATTTATAAATGTTTTACAAAATAAGCACAAGTTCATGAAACTATATTCTACGACTGTTTTGTTATACCGGATATATGTACTTATTATTATTATGCTTGGTAACCTGAGAATTAGTGAAAAACACTAATTGACGCGAATCCTAAAGGTAGATCTACGGGCACCAACCACCCCCATTTTCGAATAGTGGAAATGCTTTAGTACTTTGAAGGGTTCTTGTCATACATTTGAATAGTGGAATGTATGATGCCAGATATCTTAAGCGCTCTATGTTAAGGTCGGTTACCAGGCGACTCATCGTATGAATGATTTTTGCAGTTGTAATGATCCTGCGCATTTAATTAAATGAAATCTTGTGGCTTATTAAATGTTATGATTATTATATAGAAATTAAACCTATGACTCACCAATATTTTTGTTGACGTTTTAAGCATGTTTATTCTCAGGTGAATATTAAAAATGCTTCCGCTGTCGTATGCCAATCCAAGGTCAAGATTTGGAGTCGGCATAATTGTTTATATTGTTTAAACTTGCATTCGGAGTATTTGTTGTAATATATTTGATCATATTGTAATGGGTTGTGTAAAAACTTATTTATTTGAGGAGATTGTCTTTGATAGACAATCTAAATTATGTCATTAAGACCTTTATTCAATAATAAAGGTTATGGTTGTTTTTAAAAACGAATGCAAGATTTGAAAAACGTCTCATATAGAGGTCAAAACCTCGCAAAGAAACCAATTAATATGAAACATTTATAATTAATATGAACGGGGCATTTCAACTTTCACCCCCATCGTGAACCACAGCCGGCTACACCATATCATATCTCTCTCTCGTTGTTTATCCAGCCTTTTTAAACCGAACTTCATGAACTGCTAGCTAATTAGAATGATGAAGTACTATATAATATAACGAATTATTAAAATTCTCAAGAATTGGACAAGTGGGTCTAAAAGCAATGAAGTGGTCGACACTTTTTAATCAAGATAACCCACTTGATATATTTTTTTAATAATGAATGACAAGTTGATGAAAGGAGGATGTTGTTATCAATCATTCCTGTTTTACAGCTCGAACCATCATTATACAATGAATCACGTTTGAAGGACCCGATTCATTTATTTTATTGTTGCATGATTTGGGCAGCTAAATTGGGAGGCATATTTGGGCCATTTATGATTTAGGCAGTTTGCAATATGGACTAGGTAGTTGTTGGAATAATTTTTTTTTTTTTTTTGGATCGTGATCCTTATTTTTTTTACTGAAACAAGGACAAAAAATGATGATGTTTATGATGATGGAAGGGTAACCGAATAATATGATAATATTATTATTAGGATGATGTATTATGATAACGATATGATGATGTTTTAGATGATGAGCGGCTAGATTATGATCATAATGATCATGATGAGATAAACATGATGAAGATCATAGATTAAGGCTGATGATGATGATTCAAAGACGAGATGACTGTGATTATGATTTTGATAAGATGATTATGGTCATGATTATGATATACGTACGATGAAAATAAGTCGATAACGTAGATGATAGGAGGTTGATCACGATTAAGTTTATAAAGAAAAATTGGACGGTACAGCTGGTTTAGGTGTTGGTCTTGTGAACAAGAGGTCATGAGTTCGAGCCCGGGTTCGAGCATTATTTTTAAGCCATTTTCGTTTTGAGGTAGTAATTTTATTATTTTTTATTATTATTATTATTTTAATTACTGTTATTATTATTATTGTTTTTATTAGTAATGTTATTTTTATTATCATATTTACTTATAGTATCATTTTTACTAAAATACTAAAAATTATTAAAACTACCATTTTTATTAAAATTATCATTTTCATTATTATTATTATCTTATAACAAATAAAGATTTATACATAAAATATATTTATATTACCTATAACTGTATATTAAATATAATAACATATTTATATATATATATATATATATATATATATATATATATATATATATATATATATATATATATATATATATATATATATATATATATATATATATATATATATATATATATATATATATATATAGAAAATAAACATATATATAATATATAATTTAAAATATTATATAAAGATAAAAGGTAATACAAATTCTATATAAACTACAACACTAAATACATAAACATTATATAATCAATAAGTGTAATTATTTGATTACCATTATATGTGTTAATATATATAAATGATATAGGTTCGTGAATCCGAGGCCAACCCTATACTTGTTCAATGATGTCATATGTATTTTTACTACAAAATACAGTATGGTGAGTTTCATTTGCTCCCTTTTTAATTGTTTTTGCAATATATATTTTTGGGCTGAGAATACATGCGCTGATTTATAAATGTTTTACGAAATAGGCACACGTACTAAAACTAATTCTATGTGGGTTTAAACCAGAAATATACCCTTAGCTTGGTAACATTAAACTACTTGTCTATGTACGGTAGGCGCGAATCCTACAGATAGATCTATTGGGCCTGACAAACCCCATCCTGACTATGGGATGCTTTAGTACTCCGAGGTTATTTTAAACACACCTGATCTGGTGTACTTCAAAGGGTAAAACATGAACGTTAAGGCTTGTTACCGGGTGCCTACAGCTTATAGAATACTTTTATACACTTGCGAGTGTACATATATATAAACGGAAATCTGGTGGTCTATTAATATATTGAAACGATTGTTATGATAAACCTATGAACTCACCAACCTTTTGGTTGACACTTTTAAGCATATTTATTCTCAGGTATGAAAGAAATCTTCCGCTGTGCATTTGCTCATATTAAAGATACTACTTGGAGTCGTACATGGAAAATTTAAGTCAGTACCTCGCAATGGGACCAGATGTTGATGACTTCGTCCAGGTGGATAAGGGCGGGTCATCACAGGTGGTATCAGAGCATTGGTCCTAGCGAACCAGGTCTTGTATTAGTGTGTCTAACCAGATACTGTTAGGATGCATTAGTGAGCCCGGACTTCGACCTTAGCTGCATATTATAAGTATTGTTTAACATTCCTAGTGGAAAATTACCTGCTTATCATTCCTAAGTCTAGACACGACTTCCTGCACTTATTGCATAGATAGTTTATAGATAAATTTATATCCTAGCGTATCTGTTATTGTAAACTTTGCCTGACAGTTTCCGAAAGTTCCTCCGTAATCTACGGGATCTTCTATATTATATATAGGTATTCTATGTAATTAGAATATCATCCAATATCCGAAAATCATTTCATATCGAAAATCCTCTATCCTACCGTACAAGATGGAACTCGCAACTAGTTCAAGTTCCTCGGACTCCGACAGCTATTCCGATATAGATTTCCACTCGAGCTCCGAAAGCAGTGTAACTGGAATGGATCAACCACTTAGCCATAACCTATATTGGATGAAATAGGGATGGGTTCGTAGTCGACTTAATCAATGGAGACAAAAAGAAGGCGATCCTTTCCACCCATCAACCTGCAATCTTGGCGAAGAACCTGAAGCATTTACCGGCGAACCAGTTCGAAACACCATTCTTAGTCTCATCTCCAGGGTAGCTCGTCACGATTATCTTCTATCTAAAAATTCTAAACCTTATTCACCCGCTCGTTCCGACCGACAACCATCCCGAAATAATGGAAGAAGTCAACGAACTTCGCGCTCGAGTAATCAATTTAGAGAATATGGTGCAAAATTTACCAGCTTCAGTAACATCACCGGCACCAACAGTACTATCAGTAATAGCACCAGTACCATCAACAATCCATGCCTCAACATCTCATTCTATACCTCGAGTATAATCATCGTTCTACGTATCGTTCTACATCAATTATCTTCGTTCTTCATGATGATTATGTAATCTCTAATGTTTTAGAGATTATGTATTCTAGTTCTAACGGTAAATCAAATGAGTTTAATATTATATTAACTCATTAAATCCATGATTACATCTGAATAAAATATATATGTAAGTATATTTTCATAAAGATTGTAATTAAAAATTCTTTCGTACAAACTGTTAATGGTAAAAATATTTTAACGGGTAGGTAATACCCGAGGAATATTTAGATTTCACATTAATAAGTTACACTGTACATTCTTCATATTCGATTCAACAGTCATTTACTATCCTACTCACATCCACAGATATATGAATCCGTTCACTACAGAATAACCATTTTCATTCAATTTCATATTTAGATTTTGACTTATCAGAATCCAACAAGTGGCATAATGAAGAAAACATTGGACAAATAAAATCTGTTAGAAACAAACAAATTAACTATGAATAAAATATTGTTAAGAATCCACGCTAACTGTTCCTAGCTAACTGATTATATTTTATTTATCGCAATTTATTTATCGCAATTTATATTCTCGCAATTTTATTTATTGTCATTTAATTTCTGTTATTTATTTTACGCACCTTAAATATTGGGACATGTATACAAAGTTTTGACATATCATATCGACGCATGTATATATATTATTTGGAATAACCATAGACACTCTATATGCTGTAATGCTCAAGTTCGCTATACAGGGTTGAGGTTGATTCTACAATAATATATATAATTTGAGTTGTGATCGAGTCTGAGACATGTACACGAATTCTGTAATTGTATATATGTATAATAATATTCTTGGTACATTCTAACACAATAAGTATACAATACGTTTTGATAAATCCTAAGACAATACGTACACAATACGTCTTAGTTAATTCTAAGACAATACGTATACAATACATCTCTGGGTTGATGCAAAGACAATACGTATACAATACGTCGTGGGATAATTCTAAGATTATATATATATATATATATATATATATATATATATATATATATATATAAACCGATTATTGGACTATCAACTAAGGACTGCCATTATTGGAAAATTAAAATGAATTAAAACATTGATTATAACATATGAAACTAAACAATTTTTCAAGTTGCCACTTGATTTCATCTTAAATCTCATTTGTATCTTGACGATTACAATCCGCGTTCAAACCTTTCATGATTCTTAAGGACACCTCAATCGAGGGGATGAACCAACTTTACTTCATCTACGAAAGAAAAGATTGATGCATATAGTTATGCACCTGAAAAACTCTCAGTAACTGGGTAATCGCTTAACACGTAGCTGTGCTAATTCTTTTGGTGTTATTGTTACCCAAAATAATTTGGTAATCCCTTACAAAGTGGCAAATTTTGTCACAGCTCCAGCAAGTCAACTTCAGCCTTTCGTCTGAAATTATATACCTCTTCGTGCTATCTGTATTACATTATATCAGAAATTTCTATAAAACCTAAGTGTGAATTATGAATGTTTCTGGAGTAGTGTTGGGAATTGAAGCATGAGTTAGTATAATATAATGCGCTTGGCCAACGTGATTATATTATAGTAAGTCATGCTGAGTTTCTAATGAAACATGATGATGGTTCACAGTAGATCATACCATCATCATGTGCCATGTTACATAACCCTTTCATTCTAATTAACCTCTGAACATATCAAGAAAATATATTCTTGATAGTTCTATTCTCAGTGATTTTGGTAATTAGACAAATCAAATCGTGCTATTACATTCTTTCTAGATTAGAACATTAAGTTCATTCGAAACTCCATTCTTACGAATTCTGGACCGTTACTCGCTTTACTAGAGGTCGAGAAGAGAAGAAAAAGGCAAAGAGCTCCAAAACATAAGGGAAGATATAAAACCCGACAACAATACAGAAATCACAAACCGTGTACATTAACATGAATAGCAATATAAAGACACGGGAGTATGATTGATATCGCATATTTCATATGCATTTTCCTTAGCGATATCGGTTACATTTTGGTCCTTATGGATACGATTTGGAGTTATTTCGGTTAAAGTTGTGAAAGTTTGAGTTCCAAGACCAAGAAGGTTAAATTTGATGTTATTTGATGGTTTTGGACGTGTTTCGTTGTTTACAAGTGAAAAGGTTTGATTCGGTTCGAGTTTGGGTGTTAATATTGAGTTTTCAGCTTCGTTTCAGCATTTGTTACATGGAGCGCCGCTCCAAAAGGGGGCGCGCCGCGCCATTTAACTAAAAAATCAGTTCGAGCCTTTTCAGAAAACAAAATGTGAGTTCCAGACAATCGGCGCGCCGCGCGGGGTCAGATGGCGCGCCGCGCGGGGTTGTGCCCGGGTTCAGAATTTCCTCCTATAAAAGCCCGAATTATACCCTAACTTATCATAATCGTATCCTGACGAATTCCAGCCACTTTTTGACGAACTTAGGTGATTTTTGGAGATCTTCAAGGTCATTCTAAGGTATTAATCATTCCGGGAACAAGTCTCGATTCGTGTATCTTTCAGATTTCAATCTTTAATTAGTTTTAATCTTTTGTTATCAACAATGAATTATTCTATGTCTTTGATTGTTATTTTGATTTCAGCCATGATTGTAGGCTAAACCTTTAATGTTTGTCTAGATTGAATATTTGCAAGTGTTTGGATGTTACTTTGAGGTTTTATTAATTGATACATGATAATTATGAGTTTTGATTAAGAACCATTCTTGTGGGTGTTAATTATTGATACTAGGTTGATTAGTGAATCTTGTTTGAACAAAGGGAACCCTGTTTCAATTTAGTGATCTAATTTCCAATTGATTTGTCTTAACCGATTGGGTGCTTACTGGACCAAGGGGGTAAACCGGGTATGGTAATTAAATAAAACAGGGGTGAATTGTGTGGAGCGAACGTGTAACCAATTGAATCTTAATCTTATAATTAGCTAGTTACTAAGTCACAAACGAAAGATGGTATTTGGTAAAAGGGAACCCTAAGCCAATTAATCCTAGTTTGACGTGTTTGCTAAAAGAGAACTCTGGGTAAACCGACTCTGTAATTGCGTGCATTGATTAATAGAACTAGTGCTTAATAACAAATCATCCAACACTGCGAATAGGATATCTAGGCGAACATTCTTTTATCCATTGAATTCAAATATCTTTATTTTTCTGTCGAGTCTGCATTTCTTTTATTTAAACTTAAAAACCAAAAATATTGTCTTTTATTTTCAAAGCTATCTTGATTTGGCTAATCGTTAAATAGCCGCAAAACGAACTATCTCGTACTTTCAACTTTCATAGTTTAACTTAGTTTACTTTTCTTAGTTGCAAACTTAATTCTCACGTTAATACTGTCCTTGGAACGATACTTGGAATTACCATTTTTATACTATTGCACGATCGGGTACACTGCCCGTTAGTGTGTAGTAATCTTTAAACCAGGCATATTTCCAGAGATAATTTATATACTAGATTTCACACATCAAGTTTTTGGCGCCGCTGCCGGGGACAGTTGTGTTGAAAATTAAGTTTGATAATTAAGTTTGTTTTTAGTTAATTTTAACTGTTTAGTTTAATTTAATTCTAATTGAGTCGGTGCGTTTAATCGGTTTGTTAGCTGTGTTCTTGCAGTTACAGGTAGTGCATGCAACATACGCGTTCTTCAGATTCTCCAATTGTTAAACCATTTGACGAGCCTGAAAGAGAGTTGTTTAAAGCTTTAAGTCAGAAGCAAAAGTTAACAGTGGATTCATCAGTTTCATCGGGTGATACTTACGTTAATTTGGGAAGTACTTCTGAGACTGTGGTGCCCGAGACACCACCTGAAATTTTTAACGAAGAAGACTCTTACGCTTCGTCTGATACTACAGAAACTGAAGAAATGGCCGAAGGAGAAGCACCCCGTCCTCAGACTATGGCTGAAAAGTTAAAGGCCACCCGAGGAGGCCAAGGCAATTCGATTACTCAACCGAATAGTACTCAGCCTTTTCAAATTACAGGGCCGATCCTGAATTTGATTTCTTCTGATTGCCGATTCTATGGCAAAGATACCGAGGATGCTAACGAGCATCTTCGTAATTTTAATGATGTTTGCAACTTGTTTAAGCTACATGAGGTTGCCGACACTTCAATTAAGACAAGACTTTTCCCTTGGACTCTTAAGGGAGAAGCTAAGAGATGGTTAGATAAGCAACCTGAGGGTACGATTAGATCTTGGGAGACTTTGGAGGATAAGTTTTTGTCGAAGTTTTTCCCTGCATCTCGAGCTGCTCGACTTCAAGCAGATATTTCTCAATTTAGACAAAAGAGCAGTGAGACATTGTTTGATGCTTGGGACCGTTTTGCTACCTTGTTACGCTCGTGCCCGCAACACGGGTTGAATGATTTACAGAAGGTTCAGATTTTCTACAAAGGTTGTGATATTCCTACGCGTCAGAGTATTGATCAAGCTGCAGGTGGTACGTTAATGGATAAGACTGAAGAAGAGGCGTTAGAGATCATTGAAAAGCAAGCTGCTTATTCTCATGAGTGGCATCAGGATCATGAGTCTTTCCATTCAGCTTCAGTTAAGAGAACAGAGACTACAGGTACAGGTGCTTATGATGATTTTGGGTCTATCAGTGCTAAGTTGGATTCGTTTGGTAGGAATTTGGAGAAGATGAACAAGGATATTCATGGTATGAAGGTTGGTTGTGAATACTGTGGAGGTTTGCATTTGGGCAAAGATTGTGATGCGGGTTTGACTATGAATCAGAAAGAAGAGGTCAACTATATTAGTCAGCAGAATAACAATCAGTTTCAGGGACGTGCTCAGTTTAATAGGAATTTCAATAATCCTTATAATCCGCAAGGTAATCAGGGTTCGAGGTTCCAACCGGGTTCTAGTGGAGGTTTTCAGCAGCAAGCTCCCGGTTATTTTCAGAAACCACAGGTCGAAGAGAAAAAGTCCAACCTTGAGGCTATGATCGAGAAGTTAGTGATATCTCAGACTCAACTTGTCACTACCGTTACTCAGAATAATGAAAAGAATGACCAAATGTTTCGAAATCAACAAGCAGCTATTCATAATCTTGAACAGCAGATTGGTCAACTTGCTAATAAAAGTAGCGAGAGGAAACCGGGGGAGTTACCGAGTAAGACGGATACTAACCCGAAAAACGGGCATGTTAATGCTATCACCACCCGAAGTGGTTTAGCGTATCATCCACCGAGGAAGCCCGACGAGTATGATTTGAGGGTACCGTTAGTTAATGATAGTGAGCCGGTTGTTGAAAGTGAACCGGCAAAGGAAAAGGAGCCGGAACAGGTGGCTGAAAAAGTTGTTAAGGAACCGGTTACTGTTGCTGCTAAACCGGTAGTTAGAGAGTATCAACCACCGCTCCCATTCCCGAGGAAACAGCGATTGGAGAAGCTAGAGGCCGAGAAGTCCAAGTTCATGGACTTGATTAAAAAAGTTAACATAAATATGCCTTTTATTGATGTTATTGCAGGTGTGCCTAAGTATGCGAGGTTTCTTAAGGATTTGCTGACTAACAGGCAGAAGCTGAAGAACGTGTCTTCAGTCAGGTTGAATGCCGCATGCTCAGCGGTTGTTGCAAACAAGCTTCCCGAGAAGCTTGAAGATCCTGGAAGTTTTACCATTCCTTGTTTACTTGGTAATTTGGACTGTATGAGGGCTTTGGCGGATTTGGGGGCTAGCATTAATTTAATGCCTTATTCTATTTACTTAAAGCTAGACCCCGGGGAGTTAAAACCCACGCGTATGGCTGTGTAGCTAGCCGACCGCTCTATTAAATTCCCTCGTGGAATCATAGAGAATATGCTAGTTAAGACCGGGTCGTTAGTTTTTCCGGCGGATTTTGTGGTTTTGGATATGGAAGTGGATGAAAGGATTCCACTAATTTTGGGTCGGCCATTCTTAAATACTGCTAGGTGTATGATTGATGTGTATGGCCAAAAGTTGACCCTTAGGATAGATGATTTGAGTGCAACATTCTCAATCGACCATGCTTTGAAATACCCTGGCTACACTGATGATACATGTTATTTTCTTAACACTGTGAATGTCCAGTCTGAGTTTTTGCAGGAATTCCCAGAGTTACAGGGTTCAGGAGAATGCTCATTGGTTGAGATTGATGAGGATGTGCAGGTTGAGGAGGTGGATCTTTTAACCACCTTGATGGAAAACGGCTATGAGCCGACTGAAGAGGAGTTCAAAGAACTCGAACGTGATTCAAATTACCGGAGCAAGTCTTCAATTGAAGAACCTCCCGAGCTTGAATTGAAGCCACTTCCAGATCATTTGGAATACGCTTACTTGCATGAGGAATCTAAGCTTCCGGTAATTATTTCTTCTTCTCTTTCAGCAGGTCAGAAAACTGAGCTTGTAACCATGCTAAAGGCCCATAAACCGGCCATTGCATGGAATATTCACGACATTAAGGGTATTAGTCCCTCCTATTGCACCCACAAAATCCTAATGGAGGATAACTCCAAACCCGTGGTGCAACGCCAAAGGAGGTTGAACCCGCACATGCAAGATGTCGTGAAGAAAGAGATAATAAAGCTCCTTGATGCAGGTCTGATTTACCCGATTTCTGACAGTCCATGGATTAGCCCGGTACACTGTGTACCTAAGAAAGGTGGTATGACTGTTACCACCAATGATAAAAATGAGTTAATTTCCACCCGGACTGTCACGAGGTGGCGTGTTTGTATCGACTACCGTAAGTTGAACGACGCCACACGTAAAGACCACTTCCCGCTACCTTTCATGGATCAAATGCTAGAGAGGTTGGCGGGAAACAGCTTCTATTGCTTTCTCGATGGTTTCTCGGGCTATTTTCAAATTCCTATCTCGCCCGAGGACCAAGAGAAGACTACTTTTACGTGCCCGTATGGCACGTTCTCTTATCGACGCATGCCCTTTGGCCTTTGCAATGCTCCGGCCACTTTTCAAAGGTGCATGATGGCCATATTCCATGACATGATAGAAGATTGCATGGAGGTGTTCATGGATGACTTCTCGGTCTTCGGTGACACTTTCGATTCATGCCTTCTTAATTTAGAACGGATGTTGGTCAGGTGCGAAAAATCTAATCTTGTGCTCAACTGGGAGAAGTGCCATTTCATGGTTCAAGGGGGCATCGTTCTCGGGCACAAGATTTCTAAAAACGGTATAGAGGTGGATCCAGCAAAGGTTACCGCTATTAAGAACCTTCCACCCCCTACCGATGTTAAGGGTGTTAGGAGTTTTCTCGGGCACGCCGGTTTTTACCGGCGATTCATTAAAGATTTTTCTAAGATTGCCAACCCGATGAATAAACTCCTTGAAAAGGACACCCCGTGGAAATTCTCCGATGAATGCCAAAAGGCATTCGAGCTTTTGAAGGAGAAACTCATCAATGCGCCAATCATAATTGCTCCGAATTGGTCTCTTCCATTCGAGCTTATGTGCGATGCATCTGATTTCGCTGTTGGCTCAGTTTTGGGTCAAAGGGTCGAGAAGCATTTCCGACCCATCTACTATGCAAGCAAGACCTTGCAAGGAGCGCAATTAAATTATACTACCACTGAAAAAGAGCTCCTTGCGGTGGTCTTTTCGTTTGATAAGTTCCGGTCCTACTTAGTCTTATCTAAGACTATTGTCTTTACGGACCATTCTGCTCTAAAGTACCTATTTGCTAAACCGGATGCAAAACCACGACTTCTTAGATGGATCTTGCTTTTGCAAGAATTTGATGTGGAGATCCGGGATAAAAAGGGTGCTGAAAACTTGGCGGCCGATCACCTTTCCCGTCTCGAGAACCCCTCCCGTGAGGTTCTCGATGAGACTACCATTCATGATGATTTTCCCGGCGAATATCTCATGAAGGTGGATAAGGTTGATGAGCCGTGGTACGTGGACATTGCTAATTATCTCGTTGGGAGATTCTTGGAGAAAGGGTGGTCACATCAAAAGAGGAAGAAATTTTTCAGTGACCTTAAGTACTATTTCTGGGAGTATCCCTATCTTTTTCGTTGTTGTCCCGATGGAGTTATCCGCCGGTGCGTTTCCGGTGATGAGTGTATGCGTATTTTGACCGAGTGCCATAGTGGGCCTACCGGTGGGCATTTTGGACCCCAAATTACGGGGCGTAAAGTTTATGATGCCGGCTTTTATTGGCCGACAATCTTCAAAGATGCCCACCTGGTTTGTAAGTCATGTGATTCGTGCCAAAGGGCCGGTAAAGTCACCAAACGTGATGAGATGCCTCAACAAAGCATCCAAGTTTGTGAAGTATTTGACGTTTGGGGAATTGACTTTATGGGGCCATTTCCGAAATCTCAGAATTATAGTTACATACTCGTTGCCATTGACTACGTGTCTAAATGGGCCGAAGCGCAAGCTTTACCCACAAATGATGCACGAGTTGTGATTTCGTTCCTTAAGCGTTTATTCTCTCGATTTGGAACTCCTAAAGCTTTAATTAGCGATAGGGGTACTCATTTTTGTAACGCCCAAATGGAGAAGGTATTGAAGCGATATGGAGTTCTCCATAAAGTTTCTACTTCATACCATCCCCAAACGAGCGGACAAGTTGAGAATACCAATCGAGCTCTTAAAAGTATTCTTGAGAAAACTGTGGGGTCGAATCCGAAGGAGTGGGCAAATAAGCTCGACGAAGCTTTGTGGGCGTTTAGAACCGCCTTCAAAACGCCACTTGGTACCACTCCTTATCGGTTGGTTTATGGGAAAGCATGCCATCTCCCGTTGGAGATTGAGCATAAAGCTATGTGGGCGCTTCAAAAGTGCAATTTAGATTTGAAGGAAGCCGGACGCCTAAGGGCGGGGCAATTGAATGAACTTGGTGAATTACGCCTTGATGCGTACGAGAATTCATTGATTTATAAAGAAAAGACCAAGCAATGGCATGATAGGAAGTTAAAGGGTCCAAAAGAGTTTAACGAAGGCGATCGAGTGCTTTTGTTTAACTCAAGGTTAAAGCTTTTACCGGGAAAACTTAAGTCCCGGTGGACGGGACCATTTGAGGTTGTTAAGGTGTACCCATATGGTACGATCGAGTTGAAAAATGCGAATGGTATCACCTTTAAGGTTAACGGACATCGTGTGAAGAGGTATTTTGATGGTCCGTTAGTGATTGATGACGAGGTCCACGTTGAACCCGATCCCAACGCCACTTAAAGTTGGGGACGAGTCGAGTGAACGACTCGTTAAATAAGGTTCACATTGTTGTAGAGTTTGTATATTTTTGTGCTTGTTTGATAATATGTGCAACATGATCATGATTAGATTGTTATTGGGGTTGGTTTGGTTGTTTTATGGCGAGAAAACTGGGTTTAGAGGCTTTAAAGAACGAATTTTTGAAGTTACAGTACATGGAGCGCCGCTCCAATAAGGGGCGCGCCGCGCCACTTGAGTATATCTGAAGTACCAGTTTTTGAAAACAGCTCGGCATCAATTTTTAGTTATTCTGCGCGCCGCGCGACACTTTGGAGCGCCGCGCGAAAACCCTGCGCGCCGCGCGATCTCCTGGAGTGCCGCGCCACCTGGTGTCAGCCAGCTATTTTGCTTATTAATTAAAATCACACCCGAATTTTCTCAACCACATATATTAGAAACGGGATATCAGCTGTTTTTATACCCTTTTACTTCAATTACTTTCATTCTTACATCTCTTAAACACCTACAAATCCTTTGATCTTTCAAAACCCTATTTCTACAAAGTTTAATTCCTTGTTTCAAGTAACCTTAATCTTGCAAGAATGGCACCTAAGAAGGTCCGAATTTGCTCTTTTCTTTACTATTTTCATCTTATTATATGTTAATTGCTTGTTTAATTCTTAATTATCATGATGAATTAGTGTGGGGTTGCTTTAATTTGGGTTATATGATTCAATTAGTCATGGGTTTTTGTTAGATATTGTTTATATGCTTTGATTTTATGCTAAAGTTGGTGTTTTTAGAAGTTTAACATGAACCTAGGGTTTGTAGGGTTAAAGGTCCGAATTTTGTAAGTAAAAAGGGGTTTATTGCTTGAAAGTGTGATGTTCTTTGAATTGTTCATATGTTTTTGAACTAGTGTGGGGTAGTGTCCATATGGGCGGGTCACTTTGTTTTGAATGACTTATGCTACATTGTTCCAATTATGTGATATGCCATGCTAATGATGATTAAACATATGATTTTAATTGAGATAAAGCTTTTGTTTAATGGTTGTTGAATTTGATAAAAGTTGCTAACATGATGAAGTTGATTGGATTTTTGGAATTTAAAGGAGTTATAAGTAATCATGTTGGTCGTGTTTTGGTTATGTTGTTTGATGAATAAGGTTATGAATTATTTGTTTATGGATAATGTGATTTGGTTGAGAGTTAGTTTTTGAAAAGTTTTCAAAAGAGTTATTGGTTTAAATGGTTATTGTATTTGAAAGTGATTTAGCATGAAACAAGGATTGATTGTAAAGGTGTTTGTTGCTTATTATGATGACTAACACTAACTTTTGAGTTTTGTGTTTGTTTTCTTTACTTGTTTCATGAATGCAGAGAACAAGAGGTAACCCACCACAGCAACCACCGAACAACCCTGAATTGTGGTTGTCCCAAGTTGGTAATATTGAGGATTTGGAACAAAGATTTAACATCAATCTTGCTCGTCCGATTGAGCAAACCTACTACTTGGATTGGACGCAACTTCGAAATGAAAGTGTTCAAGCTTATCGAGAATTGCGTGGTTACTTATGGGTTACTTATAGCGGTAATGAGTTGAGACCGTATGAGCGTTTGTTTCAGATTAACGAAGATGTTTATGAGCAATTGACTGTCGAGTTCTTTTCGACTGTAAGTTGTCAGCCCCGAGTTGCTCCTCGTGATTCGGACTTTTTGACATTTAGGCTTGGCGGGGCGGACCGTCGAATGAGTAAAGTTGAGTTAGCTCGGGCGTTGGGTTTGTACCCCGAGTTAAATGATGACATCGATTTAGGGTACCATTTGTTGGGGTGCAGGGTATTCGGTGACGGCGATTTTAGTGAAAGTGAGTATTGGCCGACGATTATTAATCCGGGGGTTAGGGCTTTCAGTTCTAGTAGAAGCATTCAGTCTAATCTTCGACGTCCGGTGGACCGTATTCTTTTTAAAATGATTGCTACTATGTTCATGGCCCGGAGGAATGCAAACAAAATTAAACGAAAGGATCTTTGGATCCTCCAGCAGATAAAAGCGAGAGAGGCAATTGATGTGCCGACTATGTTGGGGTCCTGGTTTCAGGAAATCGGTGAAGATAATCGTCCCGAGCGCCCGTTGTTAGGGGGCCATTTTGTGACACGTATAGCTGAGGCATTTTCTGTGCCTACTGATAGGTGTACTATTGCGGGGGTCGAATCAATGGTGACAAATCTTTTGTATTTCGCTAAAGCCGATTTTATTAGGCGAGGACCGAACGGTTGGGTTTTGGTAGAGGATGAAGAGCAACCACAGGGTCAAGGTCAACAACAACAGCAGGAGCAGGGTCAAGGTCGAGGTCAAGGTAGAGGACGTGGTATTGGGTCCACGTATGAAGCAGGAAGTTCTAGTGGTAATGTTCGGGGAGGATGGACTCCCGATGAGGAAGCTTTTAATGGGTTGGTGAATAGTGTTGACGGGCTGCATCTCGAGTTCCAAGATAGTCGTACATTTTATAATGATCAGGTTGCGCATAATCAGCGTATGTATGACGAGCAGCGCCGTCATAATCAGGAGTTGATGACGTGGCACCAGGGTAACTATGGGTCGCTCAACACGAGTTTGGTTCAGGTTCGGACAGAGGTTGGTAATTTGGGCGACCGTGTTGACAGGATAGAGTATGATGTTCGAGGGATTCGGGCCCACAATCAGTGGGAAATTCATCAGAGGCAGCTCCAACGGCAGATGCGTCGTGTGCCGGATGCGTACATTCCTACGCAAACCACTATTCCGGACTACACCGCCGTGACGCCTCCGAGACCGGATCCGTCTTATGACCCGTATCAAGCGTGCCAAGATACTTATGGCGTGACTTGGGACCCGTTGAGAGATTTTTGGCCGGGAAGCGATTGATGTGTTGCACGTTTTATTGTTGTATTTGTTTAGACACTTTCCATTTCGATTTGGTTGTACTTGATATTTTTATTTTTCGTATGATGTACTTTGAGACCTATTTGGGGCAAGGCGTTTCGGTACCGGGTGGTACCACCTTGCCCATTTATGTATTTGGTGTGTTTTTCTTTTTGTTAGGTGTGTTGGTGAAACGGTTTTTCAAGTCTGGCATTAAGTTCAGCAAAACTACTTGAGTGATGATATTTGTGTGAGAATCGGGAATGGACGATGTTCTTATGCTGGCAGTCAGTTCAGCGCCATCTGTCACTGTCATTCCACGATCTGTGGTTAAGCTCGATAAGTTTTTATTTTTCTTACCCTTTTGATTTTAATCCATTTTTGATCTCAAATAATGGGGACATTACTTGATCTCAAGTGTGGGGTGGGGGATGTAAAATCTCTCGGGTTGGTTATTAATAGAATCATCATAAGTTTGGTTTTGATGTTTAAAAGACTTGACGTTTCACGGGGTTTTGGTCGTAAAAAAAATTTTTGAAAACTTTAGGGGAAAAATAAAAAAAAAAATGAAAAATTTAGTTAGTTAAAAAGAAAAAAAAATATATATAAAAGTAGTTAAAAATTCGACCAAAACCTTTGTTTAAGTATGGCTTGGAATTTATATTTCATGATGTTTAAAGAAGCCAAAGTTGTTCCACATGTTCATTACCTTTGAACATGAAATCCTACTGGTTCGGGGAACTAAATAGTAGGTCACCTGTACCAAAACGGGTGTAAACCGTGAGAGAGCGGTGATTGCATAGCGTGATTGTGACCGAATCACGTGCCAGATCAAAAACTTTTGGTTACTTGATATAGCATACTTCCGAAACTATATCATTTTATTATTGCATCATTTAATGATGTGATACTGTGGGAAGAGGAGCCTTGAGCTTCACCAGTGCTGTCCTTTTCAGGAGCAATAGCTACGTGCTTGTGTTTGCTTAGACAACACAACCCATAGCCAAAAGCTATGGAACCCGAAGGTTTTCGGGATTTTTCAAAACCGGTGTCAATTGAAACAGATTGGCACTTCCGAGTGACTCAGATCCACTCAATTAAGGAAGTAAAGTCTTCCGACCGTCCTACTTGGTACGTATGCCTCTTAAGCGTGCCATTTCATTACCCATCATTTCACGATGAGGTACTGTTAGAGGAGAAAGTCTTGAACTTTCAAAACACGTTCATTATTTTGAATGTGAAATCCTACATGAACATTCAGTTCATACGTAGGTCACTTGTACAAAAACGGGTGTCAACCGTATGAACGGTGATTGGATCGTGTGGTCGAAGCCGGGCCACACGCTAGATCGAAAACTGTTTAGGGCGGTCTTCATTGTTTCTCCTAACAAGGACAATGTATGCGCTCGACCACCTTTTATGACCACACAGGATGTATCTATTCCATCCTAAAGGGAGTCAAGTCTCCCGAACGACACACTTACTGATTTGTTTCAGAAGTTGTAGTCCAGACCAGTTGTAGGGTGACGAAAAGTCTTGAAAAGTCATTGCTAAAATCGACTGGAAATCTACCAGGCCTCAACATCAAACAGGGAAACTGGTAGTCGAAGCTTTTCTCAATGAGGGAGATTTGCTAGCTTAATGGGAACCATGGTTGTTATTTTTTCCAAATCGTGCCCACGCTAGTTGCTTGTTTGGTTCTTGTTCGTTTGATTCTACATATTTGCTTGAAGACGTTATTTTATTATAGAAGATTATTATCGAGTTCATTGCTTGAGGACAAGCAAAACTCTAGTGTGGGGTTGTTTGATATCGCATATTTCATATGCATTTTCCTTAGCGATATCGGTTACATTTTGGTCCTTATGGATACGATTTGGAGTTATTTCGGTTAAAGTTGTGAAAGTTTGAGTTCCAAGACCAAGAAGGTTAAATTTGATGTTATTTGATGGTTTTGGACGTGTTTCGTTGTTTACAAGTGAAAAGGTTTGATTCGGTTCGAGTTTGGGTGTTAATATTGAGTTTTCAGCTTCGTTTCAGCATTTGTTACATGGAGCGCCGCTCCAAAAGGGGGCGCGCCGCGCCATTTAACTAAAAAATCAGTTCGAGCCTTTTCAGAAAACAAAATGTGAGTTCCAGACAATCGGCGCGCCGCGCGGGGTCAGATGGCGCGCCGCGCGGGGTTGTGCCCGGGTTCAGAATTTCCTCCTATAAAAGCCCGAATTATACCCTAACTTATCATAATCGTATCCTGACGAATTCCAGCCACTTTTTGACGAACTTAGGTGATTTTTGGAGATCTTCAAGGTCATTCTAAGGTATTAATCATTCCGGGAACAAGTCTCGATTCGTGTATCTTTCAGATTTCAATCTTTAATTAGTTTTAATCTTTTGTTATCAACAATGAATTATTCTATGTCTTTGATTGTTATTTTGATTTCAGCCATGATTGTAGGCTAAACCTTTAATGTTTGTCTAGATTGAATATTTGCAAGTGTTTGGATGTTACTTTGAGGTTTTATTAATTGATGCATGATAATTATGAGTTTTGATTAAGAACCATTCTTGTGGGTGTTAATTATTGATACTAGGTTGATTAGTGAATCTTGTTTGAACAAAGGGAACCCTGTTTCAATTTAGTGATCTAATTTCCAATTGATTTGTCTTAACCGATTGGGTGCTTACTGGACCAA
Source organism: Rutidosis leptorrhynchoides (assembly GCF_046630445.1). Taxonomy (NCBI): domain Eukaryota; kingdom Viridiplantae; phylum Streptophyta; class Magnoliopsida; order Asterales; family Asteraceae; genus Rutidosis; species Rutidosis leptorrhynchoides. The sequence continues at coordinate 370,889,531 of NC_092334.1, read as the reverse complement.
GGGGGTAAACCGGGTATGGTAATTAAATAAAACAGGGGTGAATTGTGTGGAGCGAACGTGTAACCAATTGAATCTTAATCTTATAATTAGCTAGTTACTAAGTCACAAACGAAAGATGGTATTTGGTAAAAGGGAACCCTAAGCCAATTAATCCTAGTTTGACGTGTTTGCTAAAAGAGAACTCTGGGTAAACCGACTCTGTAATTGCGTGCATTGATTAATAGAACTAGTGCTTAATAACAAATCATCCAACACTGCGAATAGGATATCTAGGCGAACATTCTTTTATCCATTGAATTCAAATATCTTTATTTTTCTGTCGAGTCTGCATTTCTTTTATTTAAACTTAAAAACCAAAAATATTGTCTTTTATTTTCAAAGCTATCTTGATTTGGCTAATCGTTAAATAGCCGCAAAACGAACTATCTCGTACTTTCAACTTTCATAGTTTAACTTAGTTTACTTTTCTTAGTTGCAAACTTAATTCTCACGTTAATACTGTCCTTGGAACGATACTTGGAATTACCATTTTTATACTATTGCACGATCGGGTACACTGCCCGTTAGTGTGTAGTAATCTTTAAACCAGGCATATTTCCAGAGATAATTTATATACTAGATTTCACACATCAATGATAAACACAATAACCCCAAGGTAATAGTAGAAGTGAATAGATCCCTCTGGCGGTAAATGGAAAAGAAGAATGACAGATGCGATAGTTAGGAAAATATCAAGAATCGGAACTGGATGGAGCATTCCACAATATTTTGGAAGTAAGAACAGAGGAAGAAAGTATAGGAATGATGAAAATAATGGAACGGAAGAGTTTAATTTATAATGGAAATATCAGACATAGCAATCGAGGCAGATCATCGCATTTAATTGAAGAGATCTTAATCTCATTATTCACCAATAATCAGATCTCACTCAGATTTCAAAGATTTCTTTTAAATCCTTTGAATTCCGGAATTCAACCGAGACAACGTCCAAAATTAAGACGAACCTTATTTTTTTCTAAATTCAAACGTGAGTACGTCAAAAGTAAAGATGCATACCTATTACTTTATTTCAAATCTTTTGTGATAACTTCACTCGTACGCTCTGCATGATCGAACCATTTTATTTATATTAATCAATAATGATAAAACTCTATTTATCAACTCAGAGTAGTCATGAAAACATTTTTATTGTTAGTCATGACCACCTCACTCAAATTTCGGGACGAAATTTCTTTAACGGGTAGGTACTGTGACGACCCAGAAAATTTTGACTAATTTCGAACCAAACTCTCGATACGATTTAATATCTTTGACACGATAAGCAAGGTCTGTAAGGTTGAGTCTCAAAAATTTTTGAACTATTTTCTTACATTCATTAAACTTCGACTGCTCTCGACGATTCACGAACCACTATTTGTAAATACATACGTATATATATATATATATATATATATATATATATATATATATATATATGTAATAAATTGAAAAATTATTTGAAATAGTATATGATTTAATTGTTGGAAATAAAAAAATATATAAAATGATATTAGTAAATCCAATATTATTGATTTAATATATATAATATAGATATTAGATTTGATAAGCATAAATTGTTATATCAATATTATTAGTGTTATCTTTATTAATATTAGGAATATCATTATTTGCAATATTATTAATAAATATCATTATACTTATTATTAATATTATTAATGATATTTTTATTTTTGTCATTAATAATATTAAAAGTATTATTATTAATATTAACTATTAATATTAATTAATTGAAGATTAAAAAGTCTAACTATATCTTCCTTTTGCACATCACAATCTATCTATATGTAATTTTGTTCTTGTCTCTAATATGGATACCAATCGAAGAAATCACAGATACAATCAAAATTCGTTAACAATCAGAATCAACTTTTATTTCTTTTATTTTACTCCTGGTCTAAACAAGAGATTTTGTCAATTGCTTCTACTATGGAACACTGTGCGTGATTGGAAGTTACTATGTCAAATTGGAAATTTGATTGAGTTGTTATTCTTGTCTTCCTCATTGACTAAATTTATATATATATATGTATACATTATACATATGCATACTCTGAGATGATGAAACCAAGACTAACTCCCCAATTCCACTTCCTGATTATTATTTTTGAGAGCTTTCACAACCACCACTCCCGACTACTACCCATGACTGCCATGAAGCGCCACCCTCATCAAAAACAATCACCATCACTGGCTCGTTTCTAGTTATGATCGTGAACCTCACCACCGCCGGTAAACCTCAACACTATTCTTCACCGTTACATCACCACGATCCACCACTGCATACAAGCCATTTTCTATTATGTCATTAACAACCCATCACCACTTCATCATGTTATATAAATCAAACACTATCGAACCCATTCACTGTATCATCACTTGATATTAACTTAATCACTATTAAAACAACCATTAACCATCAATCTCCTATAACAAGGACCGATACATACGCTGCTATATAAATCTGTTTCGATCAAAACACAATCACCACCGCTACTTTTCTCTCTCTTGCTCTCTCTCTTCGTGAACCGTCATCAACAACCATACATCCACCATCTGTTACCCGATGTAGTTACTGCATCTTTTGAATGACCCAACACCAACATCACGATCAAACCTACAACCATCAACGTTCACCTGTTGTAGCTATACTCTTTCTTGTTTATTTTGATCGAATATCACAACCAACTTATTCTAGTCGAATCTTAAAGCATGCTCACTATTTCTATCTATTGTGTGATCCGATCCTCATCAACCCAAACACCGCTAACATCAATCAACATCTTCATCAAGAACACACCACCTTAACTACCTTACAGACACTTTCACCCCCATCATGAACCACAGCCGGCTACACCATCTCATATCTCTCTCTCGTTGTTTATCCAGCCTTTTTAAACCGAACTTCATGAACTGCTAGCTAATTAGAATGATGAAGTACTATATAATATAACGAATTATTAAAATTCTCAAGATTTGGACAAGTGGGTCTAAAAGCAATGAAGTGGTCGACACTTTTTAATCAAGATAACCCACTTGATATATTTTTTTAATAATGAATGACAAGTTGATGAAAGGAGGATGTTGTTATCAATCATTCCTGTTTTACAGCTCGAACCATCATTATACAATGAATCACGTTTGAAGGACTCGATTCAATTATTTTATTGTTGCATGATTTGGGCAGCGAAATTAGGAGGCATATTTGGGCCATTTATGATTTAGGCAGTTTGCAATATGGACTAGGTAGTTGTTGGAATAATATTTTTTTTTTTGGATCGTGATCCTTATTTTTTTTACTGAAACAAGGACAAAGAATGATGATGGTTATGATGATGGAAGGGTAACCGAATAATATGATAATATTATTATTAGGATGATGTATTATGATAACGATATGATGATGTTTTAGATGATGAGCGGCTAGATTATGATCGTAATGATCATGATGAGATAAACATGATGAAGATCATAGATTAAGGCTGATGATGATGATTCAAAGACGAGATGACTGTGATTATGATTTTGATAAGATGATTATGGTCATGATTATGATATACGTACGATGAAAATAAGTCGATAACGTAGATGATAGGAGGTTGATCACAATTAAGTTTGTAAAGAAAAATTGGACGGTACAGCTGGTTTAGGTGTTGGTCTTGTGAACAAGAGGTCATGAGTTCGAGTCCGGGTTCGGGCATTATTTTTAAGCCATTTTCGTTTTGAGGTAGTAATTTTATTATTTTTATTATTATTATTATTTTAATTACTGTTATTATTATTGTTTTTATTAGTAATATTATTTTTATTATCATATTTACTTATAGTATCATTTTTACTAAAATACTAAAAATTATTAAAACTACCATTGTTATTAAAATTATCATTTTCATTATTATTATTATCTTATAACAAATAAAGATTTATACATAAAATATATTTATATTACCTATAACTGTATATTAAATATAACAACATATTTTTATATATATATATATAGAAAATAAACATATATATAATATATAATTTAAAATATTATATAAAGATAAAAGGTAATACAAATTCTATATAAACTACAACACTAAATACATAAACATTATATAATCAATAAGTGTAATTATTTGATTACCATTATATGTGTTAATATATATAAATGATATAGGTTCATGAATCTGAGGCCAACCCTATACTTGTTCAATGACGTCATATGTATTTTTACTATAAAATACAGTATGGTGAGTTTCATTTGCTCCCTTTTTAATTGCTTTTGCAATATATATTTTTGGGCTGAGAATACATGCGCTGATTTATAAATGTTTTAGGAAATAGGCAGAAAGTACTAAAACTAATTCTATGTGGGTTTAAACCAGAAATATACCCTTAGCTTGGTAACATTAAACTACTTGTCTATGTACGGTAGGCGCGAATCCTAAAGATAGATCTATTTGGCCTGACAAACCCTATCCTGACTATGGGATGCTTTAGTACTTCGAGGTTATTTTAAACACACCTGATCTGGTGTACTTCAGAGGGTAAAACATGAACGTTAAGGCTTGTTACCGGGTGCCTACAGCTTATAGAATACTTTTATACACTTGCGAGTGTACATATATATATATAAACGGAAATCTGGTGGTCTATTAATATATTGAAACGATTGTTATGATAAACCTATGAACTCACCAACCTTTTGGTTGACACTTTTAAGCATGTTTATTCTCAGGTATGAAAGAAATCTTCCGCTGTGCATTTGCTCATATTAAAGATACTACTTGGAGTCGTACATGGCATATTTAAGTCGGTACCTCGCAATGGGACCAGATGTTGATGACTTCGTCCAGGTGGATAAGGACGGGTCATCACATTAATAGTAACGAAGTAACCAACACAATTAAGCGAACATTAAATGAAGTAAAGTGATCAGGAATGATCACAACGCCGACCTATAAATAAAGCAGGTCGATATAAATAACTAACTTAGGTCAAGTCTTAGTATGATAGCTATTGTATATGTTGCAAGTAGTCATAGAACAATACTCAGCATGCATCGGTTTGATCGGAACAGCGTATGGACACACACTTTCAATTTTTAGAAAGTTTCTATTTTTAGCAGGTTTCCATTATAGGAAAGTTTCTATTTTTGGAAAGTTTCTATTTTTGGAAAGTTTCCAAATTTAGAAAGTTGCTATTTTTGGAAAGTTTATAAGTTGGGAAATTTTTCTTAATTAGAAAATCAACAAAAGTCAACTGAAGGTCAAAGTCAACAGAAAGTCAACTCAAAAGTCAACCTTGGTCAAACATAATCAACGTTAATTTTAAAAGTGTAAGTTGTAATAATAATGTAAGTTATAATGTTTATTAAAGTTAAATATGTCTAATTATGTCATAACATAAGTTTAATTAAATTAAAATGAATTATTAAAGTTAATATAAGTTTAAATGATATAATTAATATAACATAAGTATTTAATTAATTAATTAAATATTAGTCATAATTTAAGTATTATTAATTAATAATAAATTTTAAATCATATCATAAGTATTATTAATTAATAATGAATTATTAATCGTATCATAAGTTTCTAATTATAATTATTAAATCATAAGTATTTAATAATTAAATTATAATTAAATAATAACTAAGCCTTATAATAATTAAATAATTATTTAATCCTTATTATAAGTCTTATTATATTAATTTCATAATATAAGTTTAATACTTATCATAAGTATTTTCCATTAATAATAAAAGTATTATTATTCATAAGTTTAATTAAAATGTTAGTTAAATCATAAGTAATAATTAAATGATATAATAAATATATATCATAAGTCTTAAATTATAATAATTACTTTTTATATCATAAGTAATTTAATAATAATGAAATTCATTATTTATATCATAAGTTTAATAATTAATCATAAGTTTTAAATCAAAAGTTCATCGGGTCGCATCTTGAGCCCCGGGTGTCGGTTTTCGGCGAGCCTTATATATATCTCCACCGAATCAAATCACCCGACACATTGGTGCACTCAAGAATACACCAAGAACAGTCCACAAGTCGTGGTGATCAGCCATGACACCACTTGGAACTTCAATTCAATCAAAAACGTGTTTTAGCCATAACGGGTGATTCCTGGCTCGGATTTAGATGACCCGAACATGAAAGTTCGTCCCATCATTAATCCTAACACACTAAAACACCCTAAAGTCACCAAATATGGTCACAAAGTCGGACCAAACCTGTTTCATATCAATATCACATTTCAATCTTAACAAAATACCATTTTGATCATATCTAGGGCTCCGGAAATCGAAACGACATGAATCCGGAGTCTAAAATTAATGTCTTGATGAGAGGAACTCACCTAAATACTTTATTTTCACTTTTATAACAGTTAAAATACCAGAAAAGAACGTACAAGCTGCTGTCCCAATTAAATCAAACCGAAAATATATGTATTTGAGTAATTCTACGCATACAGACATCATTACAACAAGTAATCATCATCATACTATTAAAATAGACATCAAAAACAGAAAAATAATGAAAAATTAAAAATTCTAGGGTTAGGGTTTATACCCTAAACGATAATCAAGAAGTATAATCGCGTAGAGGAGATTGAGAGGAACACGTTGATGCTATTTAATCCTTGATCCAAGCAAGATTGAATGATGATGATGATGTTGGTGGTGGGTGCCGTTGCCAAAAAGAAGGAAGGGAGGAAGGAGAGCAAAAGTTTTAAGGTTAGGTTTAGATAAAAGTGGAATGGAAAAATAATAATGTTGCAAAAATAAAACAAATGGGAGTATACTCCCCTCCCATTCATTCGGCCGAAATTGGGATGTGGTGGGCCCCATAGTGGGCCAATCTTGATAAATGATAATTCCTTGTGGCCCGAAAGTCCGAACGAAACCCGAAACGCGAAAACACGCTTACGCGATTGAAAATTCGGAGAGATAACAAATACGCGACGAAAAATAAATATATATACTACATATAATTATATGATCTTGAAATATCATATTTAAAACATTTAGGATTTAAATATCCCAAAAACTCGACCGTTGGTTTGAAAACCGAAAAGATTCGCCGGATAGAAATCCGCGACACGTAGAAACGTATAACTCAAAATATGAATACAAATATTCACATAACACATAATAATTAATATATATATTATTAAAAAAATAATAATATAGGTCATGTAAATGACGTGGCACAAATAACAGTTAACGATTGTTAAATAATTAACGGAAAAGATAACGGAAAAAGTAGGGTCGTGACAGTACCTTCCCGTTACGGAAATTTCGTCCCGAAATTTAAGCAGGTGCAGGGGTTGACTCAGCATCTAGGAACAAATGCTGGTACTTCTGCTTCATCTGATCTTCACGCTCCCAAGTGAACTCGGGACCGCGTCTGGCATTCCATCTAACATGGACAATAGGAATTCGGCTCTGCTTAAGAGTCTTAACTTCTCGATCCATAATTTCAACAGGCTCCTCAATAAAATGTAGTTGCTTATCAACATGAAGTTCCTCCAGAGGATTAGTCTTATCGGCTTTGGCCAAACACTTCTTTAACTTTGATACATGAAAAACATCGTGAACAACACTGAGTTCTTGCGGCAATTTCAAACGATAAGCCGCCGGTCCAACTCTCTCAATGATCTCAAACGGTCCAACAAAACGAGGACTCAACTTTCCCCTTTTACCAAAATGTATCACACCTTTCCAAAGTGAAACCTTTAACATAACACGATCACCCACTTGGAATTCTACATCTTTCCTTCCCCTATCGGCATAACTCTTTTGCCGACTTCTAGCGGTTCTCAACCTTTCCTTAATCTGTACAATCTTCTCGGTAGTCTCATGAATAATTTCTGGACCTGTGAGTTGAGCATCCCCAACCTCATTCCAACAGACAGGAGACCTACACTTCCTACCATACAGAGCTTCAAACGGTGCGGCTTTAATACTTGCATGGTAACTGTTGTTATAAGAAAACTCAGCTAGCGGCAAATATTTATCCCACCCATTACCAAAATCAATAACACACGCTCGTAACATATCTTCTAACGTCTGAATGGTCCTTTCACTCTGACCATCCGTTTGAGTATGATAAGCGGTGCTCATATCTAACTTAATTCCCAAGGCTTCCTGTAAGGATTGCCAAAACCTAGATACAAATCGACTGTCTCAGTCCGAAATAATAGATACAGGAACACCATGTCTAGAAACAATCTCCTTCAAATACAAACGAGTAAGCTTCTCCATTAAATCTGTTTCCCTAATCGGTAAAAAGTGAGCCGACTTAGTGAGTCGATCAACAATCACCCAAATAGTGTCATAGCCACCCGCAACTCTCGGTAACTTAGTTATAAAATCCATCGTAATTCCTTCCCACTTCCACTCAGGAATCTCAGGTTGCACCAAAAGTCCAGAAGGTTTTTGATGTTCAGCTTTAACCTTAGCACAGGTCAAACACTTAGCCACATACGTAGCCACATCACCTTTCAAATTAGGCCACCAATACAGCTCCTTAAGATCATGATACATCTTTCCTGAACCAGGATGAATAGAGTACCTAGACTTATGAGCCTCATCTAAAACAAGTTATCGCAGATCACCAAACTTCGGAACCCAAAGACGTCCCGCAAAGTATCTAGTACCATCTGCTCGTACCTCAAACTTCTTAGCCATGCCTCTGATGTTCTCATTCATAAAATTCTCCTCCTTTAAGGCTTCTTGTTGTGCCTCAAGAATCTGCCTTACGAGGTTAGTTCGAATTGTCATATTCAAGGCTCTAAACCTACGAGGTTCAGCCCTCTCTTTACGACTTAATGCATCAGCTACAACATTGGCCTTTCCCAGATGGTATAAAAGTTCACAATCATAATCATTCAACGTCTCAACCCATCTTCGTTGCCTCATATTCAACTGTTTCTGGTCGAGGATATGTTGAAGACTTTTGTGATCTGTGTACACTGTACTCTTGACCCTATACAAATAATGTCTCCAAATCTTAAGCGCAAAAACAACAGCCCCCAACTCTAAATCATGAGTTGTATAATTCTGCTCGTGAATCTTCAACTGACGTGACGCATACACAATAACTTTCTCTCGTTGCATCAAAACACAACCAAAGCCTTGACGCGAAGCATCACAATAAACAACAAAATCATCATTACCCTCATGTAGTGACAATATCGGAGCGATAGTCAACTTCTTCTTCAAAATCTGAAAAGCAGCCTCTTGTTCATCCTTCCACTCATACTTCTTCCCCTTGTGCGTTAAAGCAGTCAGAGGTTTCGCTATACGAGAGAAATCTTGAATGAACCTTCTATAGTAACCTGCTAATCCTAGGAACTGAAGAATCTGAGTAGGAGTTTTCGGAGTTTCCCACTTTTCAATCGCCTCAATCTTAACAGGATCAACTTGTATTCCCTGTTTACTAATAATATGTCCAAGGATTTGAACTTCTAGTAACCAGAATGCACACTTAGAGAACTTAGCGTACAACTCTTATTTTCTTAACAGATCGAGCACTAACTTCAAATGTTCTTCGTGCTCTTCATCACTCTTCGAATAAATAAGGATGTCGTCGATGAACACAATAACGAACTTGTCTAGATAGGGTCTACACACACGGTTCATGAGGTCCATGAACACAGCAGGTGCATTTGTCAATCCGAACGGCATAACAAGAAACTCAAAGTGACCGTAACGGGTGCGAAAAGCAGTTTACGAAACATCAGATTCTTTAACACGCAACTGATGATAGCCGGAATGAAGATCGATTTTTGAATAAACAGATGAACCCTGAAGCTAATCGAACAGATCATCAATTCGAGGTAGAGGGTAACGGTTTTTAACAGTAAGCTTGTTCAATTCATGATAATCAATGCACAAACGAAAGGAACCATCTTTCTTCTTAACAAACAGAACAGGAGCTCCCCAAGGGGACGAACTAGGACGAATAAAACCCTTGTCTAACAACTCACGGAGTTGACTTGACAATTCTTGAAGTTCGGAAGGCGCAAGAAGATAAGGAGCACGTGCTACAGGAGCAGCACCGGGAATAAGATCAATTTGAAATTCTACCGCGCGTTGCGGTGGAAGGCCAGGTAAATTTTCGGGAAATACCTCGGGAAAATCTCTAACAATATGAACATCACCAACGCTCTTCGTATCTTTATAGGAATCAACAACATGAGCCAGAATAGCATGACAGCCCTTGCGAAGATGTTTAAGAACTTTCAAACAACTAATAAGATTTAACTGTCTGCATTTCTTATCTCCAAAAACCATCAGCGGTTCTCCAACCACATTAGTAATATGAATAGCTTTATAATAACACACAATCTCAGCATGATTCGCAGACAACCAATCCATCCCAATAACAATGTCAAAACCACCAAGTTCAATCGGTACCAAATCTATCTCAAAATTTCTACCAGCCAAATTAATGTTACATTTACGATACACAGTCTTTGCAGTAAGCACTTTACCATTAGCTATTTCAACAACATAAGTATTGTCTAAAGCAATTAACGGTGTTTTGATTTTTGGACTTAATTTACTCGACACAAAACTCAAATCAGCCCCTGAATCAAATAGTACATAAACTGATAAATCGTTGACCAAGAACGTACCCGTAACAAGTTTAGGATCTTCCTCCGCATCCCTGGCGTTAATGTTGAATGCTCTTCCCGTGCATTCTCCGTAGTCTTCTTGTTAGGACAGGCATCACGAAAATGCCCCGGCTTCCCACACTCGTAACAAACCCTCTGATTACCACCATTATTCGGCTTCCCATTACCATTACCATTCCCACTTCTATTACCAGCATTATTACCATTATTACCACCTGCAGCAGGAGTAGCAGAACCTGGCAGAAGCACCGTACAATCCTTAGCAATGTGTCCCTGCTTGGAACACCTCTTGCAAGTAACCGTACAGTAACCCTCATGAGCCTTATAACAACGAGGACACACACGCTGATTTCGGTTACTAGCACCGGAATTATCTTGTTTCTTTTGCTGACCTTGGTTCTGGTTGCGGTTATTATCCCACTTCCTTTTCCCATTATCAGTCTTCTTAATAACCTCCTCACTTGCATCAGTCACAGCAGCCTTACTCCTCCTTAAAATCTTATCATTCAACTTATGAGCTATAGACATCACGGCCTCAATTGTCTGGGGCTCACTAGACTCAACCCCATGCTCAATTTTCTCAGATAGCCCATCAATGTAAGCTTCAATCTTAAGATTCTCATCAGCATAAATATTAGGACACAACAAAGTCAACTCGAAGAACCTTTGCTCGTAGGCATCTAATTCGGTGCCCTTCATTTTCAAGTTCTTAAGTTCAACCTCTAACTTCTTAAGCTCACCCCGGGGACGATAACGGGTGATCATTCTTTCTTTGAAATTATTCCAAGTTAAACCATAAGCCACATCATTTCCCAAACTATTAACCAAGTTGTTCCACCAGGTCAATGCACTATCCTTAAGAGTGCAGCTAGCAAAACTAACCTTGTCCTCCTCTCGGACTCGACTAACCCTGAAAATAGACTCGATTTTCTCGAACCATCGGGTAAGCCCTATGGGTCCTTTCGTACCACTGAATTCCCGTGGACGACTTGCCATGAACGTTTTGTGGGAGCATCCCACCTGATTGTTATTATTCGCATTAGCATTAGCATTTGCTGCCATAGCAGCAGCTATCCCTTCGGTGATAAGTCGTTGCATACGGGCTTCGTTGGACTCTCTAGGAGGCATGATCTTCAAAACAGAATAACACAACCGTTAGTACTAAGAATAATACCAGTGTTATAAAGGAATAGATCGAACACGAAAAGATTAACCATTAAAATAATAGTCAGTAAACACTATGAGTAATAACATGACAGTTATGATAGTTATAAAAATAGCCACCACATGCATACATATTTTATGATAACATCATACAACATACATAGCACCTAACATACATGATCCACATTACGCATAATATAACATGCCAAGAGCCACAACATCAGAAATAAAATGTGATAATAATAATAGATGTCATAAAAATAACCATCCATACATAATGAAAACATCCCATAACAAAACCTTAATAAAATCCTCGACAAAACGCCGTACATATCCCAAAAATGTATGCATGAAAGGACATTAAGTCTTATGAAATAAATAATCAATCATGAATCATCATATCACATCTGCTTAGAGCGGGTGTGATAAGCTGGGCCGACATGAGTCTCGGCAGGAGGCTCATACTTTCGCAACTTTCCTTTCACTTCTTCCAACTCTGCCTTCAAACCACGAACTATGCTCTCGAGAGCCTCGAACCTTGCGTCCACCTCGCGGTTGCTCTTCCTGTTCTCGAACCCAACATTATTCTTGAAGCTAACAAACGATTCCATACTAGCTCGAATCTGGTCCATCACCTCGTTATGTGGCAAAGTACGCATACAATCACTAAGAGCATTAATACGAGTCTTATCGGTGTAAGCTCTGTTCATGTGAGTGAGTGTGGAAAAGTAATAGTGAACAGGATCATCGATCAAAGGTTGATCAGCACGGCATCTTTCAGCAGCTGAAGGAGCATGAGCAGGAACGGAGTTGTTGCTCGAAGTCGACATCTGCAAACAGTAAAACCACAAACCATATACCAAATAGGAATAAATGCTTATGATATATCTCAAACGAAATGAAATGCATAATAATGCTATAGCAAAAGGGTCGGGCTGTAGACTAGACTCTAATGCACCCTAAGAACCACGGGTTGACCACATTAAGACCGCCTAGTTCTCTACAACCAGAGCTCTGATACCAACTGTGATAGCCCCATAAAAACACTTAATGACTCCGTCACTTGGTCCCACAGCTTGATCGAACTTAAATGAATTTAACAAAAGACATTGCATTCTTTTATTTCAAAAGTTTCCCAAAAAGGAAAAGCATACCAAAATATGTAGTTTAAAAGTAACCCAACATATTAATTAACCAAAGTTGACATAAAACATTGTCAACAAACCACAAGTTAAAATTATCCAAAAACAGAATGCAAGCTTAAGTTTCATAATTGTTTCATTAAAATCTGCCCAAATACATGCAGACTCTTCTAAACACAACGAAAGCATCACATAAACTCAAGTACCTGTGAAAACATGCTAGTAAACTGTCAACACAAAGGTTGAGTGAATTATAAGTTTAAATATTGAATAAACTTTAGACCACAAGATTTAAAAATGTTAGAAAACATTAAACATTATTCCATTATCAATGAGCCACCTGGTAACCACTTAACCCTTTATTTACCCTTGCCAAACACAATAATAATATACACTGGACAGTGTATCTATAACAAAATACGAAGTACTAAACATTCTAATTATAAATTGCTAGCGCGACTAGCTCGAAATGGGGTTGTCAAAACTGATAGATCTATCCGTAAGATTCGCGTTCACCGGTAGAAACCAATGATTACAGTTACCAGACTAGGGAATATTTTTGTCCAACTCACAATGAATAATTTAAATTTAATTGTCACTTGTGTCTAAACGTAAAATGAATTGCATGTAATCACATCCCAAAAATATACTTTGAAAAGTATGTAAAAACGGGACTATAACTCACCTTAATAGTAAAGAAGTAACCAACACAATTAAGTGAACAGCAAATGAAGTACAGTGATCAGGAATGATCACAACGCCGACCTATAAATAAACCAGGTCGATATAAATAACTAACTTAGGTCAAGTCTTAGTATGATAGCTATTGTACATATTACAAGTAGTCATAGAACAATACTCAGCATGCATCGGTTTGATCGGAACAGCGTACGGACACACAATTTCTATTTTTAGAAAGTTTCTATTTTTAGCAGGTTTTCATTTTAGGAAAGTTTCTATTTTTGAAAAGTTTCTATTTTTAGAAAGTTTCTATTTTTGGAAAGTTTCCAAATTTAGAAAGTTGCTATTTTTGGAAAGTTTATAAGTTGAGAAAGTTTCCTTAATTAGAAAGTCAACAAAAGTCAACTGAAAGTCAAAGTCAACCGAAAGTCAACTCAAAAGTCAACCTTGGTCAAACATAGTCAACGTTAATTTTAAAAGTGTAAGTTGTAATAATAATGTAAGTTATAATGTTTATTAAAGTTAAATATGTCTAATTATGTCATAACATAAGTTTAATTAAATTAAAATGAATTATTAAAGTTAATATAAGTTTAAATGATATAATTAATATAACATAAGTATTCAATTAATTAATTAAATATTAGTCATAATTTAAGTATTATTATTTAATAATAAATTTTAAATCATATCATAAGTATTATTAATTAATAATGAATTATTAATCATATCATAAGTTTCTAATTATAATTACTAAATCATAAGTATTTAATAATTAAATTATAATTAAATAATAACTAAGCCTTATAATAATTAAATAATTATTTAATCCTTATTATAAGTCTTATTATATTAATTTCATAATATAAGTTTAATACTTATCATAAGTATTTTCCATTAATAATAAAAGTATTATTAATCATAAGTTTAATTAAAATGTTAGTTAAATCATAAGTAATAATTAAATGATATAATAAATATATATCATAAGTCTTAAATTACAATAATTACTTTTTATATCATAAGTAATTTAATAATAATGAAATTCATTATTTATATCATAAGTTTAATAATTAATCATAAGTTTTAAATCAAAAGTTCATCGGGTCGCATCTTGAGCCCCGGGTGTCGGTTTTCGGCGAGCCTTATATATATCTCCGCCTAATCAAACCACCCGACACATTGGTGCACTCAAGAACACACCAAGAACAGTCCACAAGTCGTGGTGATCAGCCATGACACCACTTGGAACTTCAATTCAATCAAAAACGTGTTTTAGCCATAACGGGTGATTCCTGGCTCGGATTTAGATGACCCGAACATGAAAGTTCGTCCCATAATTAATCCTATCAATATCACATTTCAATCTTAACAAAATACCATTTTGATCATATCTAGGGCTCCGAAAATCGAAACAACATGAATCCAGAGTCTAAAAAGTAATCATCATCATCATACTATTAAAATAGACATCAAAAATAGAAAAATAATGAAAAATTAAAAATTCTAGGGTTAGGGTTTATACCCTAAACGATAATCAAGAAATATAATCGCGTAGAGGAGACTGAGAGGAACACGTTGATGCTATTTAATCCATGATCCAAGCAAGATTGAATGATGATGATGATGTTGGTGGTGGGTGCCGTCGCTAAAAAGAAGGAAGGGAGGAAGGAGAGAAAAAGTTTTAAGGTTAGGTTTAGATAAAAGTGGAATGAAAAAATAATAATGTTGCAAAAATAAAACAAATGGGAGTATACTCCCCTCCCATTCATTCGGTCGAAATTGGGATGGGGTGGGCCCCATAGTGGGCCAATCTTGATAAATGATAATTCCTTGTGGCCCGAAAGTCCGAACGAAACCCTAAACGCGAAAACACGCTTACGCGATTGAAAATTTGGAGAGATAACAAATATGCGACGAAAAATAAATATATATACTACATATAATTATATGATCTTAAAATATCATATTTAAAATATTTAGGATTTAAATATCCCAAAAACTCGACCGTTGGTTTGAAAACCGAAATGATTCGCCGGATAGAAATCCGCGACACGTAGAAACGTATAACTCAAAATATGAATACAAATATTCACATAACACATAATAATTAATATATATATATATATATATATATATATATATATATATATATATATATATATATATATATATATATTATTACAAAAATAATAATATAGGTCATGTAAATGACGTGGCACAAATAACAGTTAACGGTCGTTAAATAATTAACGGAAAAGATAACGGAAAAAGTAGGGTCGTGACACATATGCATATGGATAGTCAAGTTGTTGATATAATAATAATAAAATATAAAATAATAATAGTAATTAGAACATGTAATTAAAATAGAATATAAAAATATTAGCAGCCACCTTTCTTGTAGTTTTCCTACCGACGCTTATACCCCGAACAGGTATTTCGTGTTCCGTTGTTAAACAGTGACGGGTAAAAGTCTAAATAAAAGAAATCCTATATTTTTAAATTAAATACACTTATTTATTTCGGTCTTTTTAATGTGTAAAACGAATCTTAAAATGTGGACCTGTACTTAGAGTTCAATCCTAAATAAAATGTACGGAGTTTTAAAACTCAATCTATGATGTTTAAATTTATTTTTAGCAAACTCAAATTTGATATTACACACCTACTTTTATTTTTAACTTCTCATATGTTCGTTTTTTTTTTTAATTTGTTTAATATTAATCATAAAATTTTGACAAAGCACAATCCCAAATACAAATTTTAAAATTAAACAAATAGATTCTAAATATATTTTTAATAAAGCTAAAATTTATATAACTTATTTTCGAATCACCGTTTATTTTAAAATCATCTAAGTTTGAACTTAACTTGTTTAAATAACCATCAAATGATGAACGAGTGCTTCTATCGTTTACTAAATAAATTCGAAACTATACTTATATATTCAATATACCTTTTATATATATATATATATATATATATATATATATATATATATATATATATATATATATATATATATATATATATATATATATATATATATATGTGTGTGTGTGTGTTTTAAATAATAATTATTATTATTATATATCGTTTAATTTTACATAGTTACTTCTAATGTAATATATTTCAAATTATTATTTATATATATTTAAATATATACGTATCTATTTACAAGTAATTGTTTGTGAATCGTCGGAAAAAGTCGAAGGTCAAATGAATTTATGCAACAGTTCAAAATTTTTGAGACTCAACCTAACAGACATTTCTTATCGTGTCAAAGATATTAAATCGTATCGAGAGTTTGAAAAATAAGTCGAAATTTTTCGGGTCGTCACAGATTGTCTAATAAAGCCATTGTAATTCGTTGATTGCGCCCCTCCTTAGTTTATCGCTAGCAAGGTGATAGCTTTTAATATAATTGACATTTAAAAAAAAAATTGGTCTAATTAACCGTTTGAAGATCAATTTAAATATATGAATTACGCGAGTTACTATAAACACGTTTTTAAACATCAAAGCTAGTAATGATTAAATAGTTCTAGTAATAAGACAAAACAAATCGTGATATAGTTCTGGTAAGACTAAACGTATATAAAAAAGTGAAATTGATGAATCTATGAATTTCATATTGTCATCCATATATAATCATATCCACTTTACTAAACACACATATCCAATATGCATCTATTTAATATTTGATTGACATGTCCATATCCGATTATCCTTCCATAGTGAGGTGGATATCCATCGAGTCGGTAACTTTTTTTTTTTTTTTTCACAAAAAAATTAGATAACAAAAATATACTTCATCAAATGAAGAAGACTCAAACACAAGCACTAGAAAACAACCCCGACAACAAGGCCCAACACAACA
This sequence comes from Rutidosis leptorrhynchoides, assembly GCF_046630445.1. Classification (NCBI taxonomy): domain Eukaryota; kingdom Viridiplantae; phylum Streptophyta; class Magnoliopsida; order Asterales; family Asteraceae; genus Rutidosis; species Rutidosis leptorrhynchoides. The sequence goes on along the minus strand of NC_092334.1, from coordinate 370,871,948 downwards.
ACACCCCGAACCAATAAAAAATAGCGTAACCACCTAAACAAAACAACCACCTTACATAGTACACAGAAGAATACACCAAATAACACAAGAAAATAGAAAATTAGACACAACCACCAACGCTAACCAATCCTAAGAGCAACAAAACGAATCCAAAGTATCAAATACGTTCGACGTTGAAATTTCTCTAATCCTCCCATGAACTATTCTTCTCTTATCTTTTCCAGGTTTAGAAACTGCCTTTGGAATAAGCCTCTTACCTTCAACCAAACACCCTTTAAAGTCACTAAAACAATTGTCCGCCGAAGATCCAACTTTTCCAATACTTTGAAGAATCGTGGGGAACTCACTTTTGACAATAAGATCGAAATGTTTAACAACCTCCACCTCACTTGGACCAGTCGCACAAACCATCTTTTTTCCAAAAACACTATTAATACCTGATGCCGAACCAACAATACCTTACCTTTCTTAGTCTTCGACCGAGAATTTCCACAAGGTGAACTTGATTCGACCAAAACTTCATGTTGTGAATAAACAGTAACAATAATATCAAAATGGGATTTCGGCTTAGCCCCATCATCCAACACAGAGAAACCTTCACTCACGTTCATTAGACGAAGGGTCAATCCTAGATTCATTCGTAGCCCCTTTCACACCTGGAGCCACCATATATGTACTAGCAACACTGTTACTGTTAACACCGTTATCCTCTCTAACTTCCACCCTAGATTCACTAACATTATTATTATCACCATGGTCTTCAACATATTTATCAAAAGTAGATTTAGAAATTGAAGCATCATAACCCTTAACTTTAACAGACGTTCTGAAATATTGCCCAAGTGATTAGAGTAGAACCCGAAATCGCCCGCAACAGTCGAACCGTGCACGTTTGGAGTCACGACTACAACTTCGTCCCCCGGACTCTTTGGTCACATCCTAAAACCGTCTTATTCAAGACCGAAAATAAATCCTTCGGCAACCACATATCTAAAATTCGAACCAAAGCTTTCTCATCCTCTAGCTCATGAACCCAGATACGAACCTCATGATCAACCAAGTTAGATTTCGAAGCAGAAACATAACAATAAATAGGGCCAACGAAACTAGTTTCAATGAGAGCATAAAACGACCCAATATGTGCAAGATCACTCGAAGCCTTTGCAACCCGCAACGCCTCCCCTGTATTCTTGACGACATCTCGAATGCTATAGAGCGAAGCATAATCCCCCGGGATCCCCATGATTTCAATCCAAACAGCCCTTGAAAACATACCTTTCCCAACTTCATTGGAGAAATCAACAAGAAATCATCACGGTCGGCATTATCACCACCCACCAAATCATTAAAACTACCACCATCCGTGCATTGAATGATACAATTGAGAGAACCCCATCTACTCTAGTTGTCAACTAAAACCTTACGCCGCTTGAGACATTGCATCACTTTCTCAACCGAGATACTTATAGAATCAACCATAAACACACTTAACTCGAAGCGATCTACAACATCGAAGTTAGGATGAACTTGACCCAACAAATCTGTCGGTCCCCTTGTTACTATCTTTATGCAGGTCACCACATCCTGGCCCGGTTGATCTTTTTTCAACGACCCGAATGACCCGAGTCTGCAAACTTGTCATGCCCTGTTTAAACAACTTTAAACAACATGACCCGTTTATCAAACGGGTCACAATGTCTAACCCGGTAACCTATTCAAACCATCCTAACCTGGGTATAAAGAGTCCGCGATTCCGTAAATTGTTGCTGGTGTCGGGAGTGGGAAATTATCGACGGTATTAGAATCATACAAATTCAAAAATCAACTACAAATTTTAGTAAAGTTGCAGCCGCAGTGAGTAAACTTAAACTAACAATGGACACCAGCGAAGAAGAAGAAGAAGATGATTTTCCTTCGATTGAATCTGTCACTCCTCAATCTAAGATCGACACTATTTATCAATCTAAAACTGAAAAGGTACCTACTTTTAACCTAATTTCTCATTTCAAACCCTACTTTGTATTTAACTCTACTTCTGTAAGCTCATGTTCTGTAATTAATTAATTTAGGGTTTAATGTCTAAAATCTCGTATTGACTCTAAATATAAGATGATGACATTGTGTTTATGCACTGATTTATATCTCAAAGATGAAACTGTGGCTTTATGTAGTGTAGTTTGTAGGAATCATGTGTTATAATCAATAATTAAAATAAATCTTGGAATCTAGCAGCATTTGGATCTTCATTTTTATATATTGATTATGGTTTTGTGATTATATGAATATTTGTGTGTATTTTTAGGGCATCAGAAAGCTTTGTTTCGAGCTTCTTGATTTGAAGGATGCAGTGGAAAATTTATGCGGCAACACTCAATCCAAGTATTTAGCTTTTTTGAGGTATTTTCCATTCTCTTCCTTTTGCCAGTTATGTATGTGCGTTTATGTTATTATTTATATTTGATATTGTCTGCATAAATGAATTGGTAATGGCTCTATTTGCTGAAATATGAGATTTCATTCAAGTGTAAGTTAGATGTCATAGCTGATAGAATGGCTATTAACAGTAATGTTCTAACACATAGAGTTAAAACTTAAAGAAAGATATTAGCGTGTAAAATCAAAGAACTAACAGAATTAGAACACATAATTGATAATACGGTTACGAAGCTTTCTACAAGTCATATCTGATAGTAAGGTCAAAGGTTGAGTGTTTTTAGAAGATATTGGAGGCCTTTGTACGTGGCGAGTTTGATAGTTGAGAGTGGTGGGTATTAGTATACCAGAGACTCGAAAGGGCTTCATGATGTCACATTGGAGAATGTTGTGTCCTGGTAATTTGGTATTAGTTGTTTTCAATGATCTCGTGGGATATGACATGTACTATCTTTTACTACTCCAGATCTCTCACAACATCTGCATAAACGAATACATACCCTTTTGTGTTTAATACCTTTATCAAGTAATTAACTCAAAGGAAAATGGTATGGACATGTACTTATAAACAGGAGGGTTTAACTCAGTGACTTAAAGAATTAATTACATGCAAATAAGACCATAGAGATCTATCACATTAAGTCTGGTCTTTAGCATATGCAAGGGGAACACCGAAAGGTAAAAGTTAACTTGGATTCATCTAAATTTCAATTGTTATCATATACGTCCATTTGAAATGTAACAAGTTACTTGGAAGTAAATCATTTTTGTGTTGCAATACGGAGACTTAAAACTTGAATTTTGGCCTGTATAAGTTAATGGAATTTAATATCCTTTTTTGTTGGTTTTTACTTGAGAAACTCGCACTTCGAGACTTTAAGAGCTATATTTGCTAATCAGTTTAGTTGTTTCTTGTAGTTTTCTCTTAGACAAATCCCATTACATCTATTAGTCAACTGCAGTATCAGATCCCCCTATATCAAAGCAGAAACACCTAGTTGCTTAGTGTTTTGAAGTTTTTGCTTGTTACATATCATATAATGTTTCTATATAAGCCGTTGTTTATCCTAATTTCGTGTCATTTAAAGGTTATCAGAAGAGGTTTCAGAAATGGAGCATGAACTGAACGAGCTACGAAAGAGTATCTCTGCACAAGGAATTCTTGTACAGGACTTACTGAGTGGTGTCTATCATGAATTAGGAGAATGGAGCAAATCTAACCCAAATCTTATGAGTACCGAACAACTTCAAGAAGACTCTGAATTCAACAACTTATTTTCAAACGAAGCAGAAGATGAGAATAAAGGAAAGATCGATGCTTTTTTAGCTGAGCACAGAGTAGAACAAGCGATAGAGGCTATAGATGCAGAAGAAAAGAAACATCCCGAGCTTAAAAATTCATCATACAAGTCTGATTTTCTAAAACGGAAATCAATGCTTGAAAATCAACTGATTAAAGTTACAGAACAAACATTAGTTAGTTCTGCTGATTTAAAAATGGCTGTTTCTGGTTTATTGAAGCTTGGAAAAGGTACACTTGCTCATCAGCTTTTACTAAAAGCAAAAGGCGCACGTCTTCAGAAAAGTATCAACCTTTTGCTTCCATCATGTTCTTGTTACCCAGAAACATTTCCTGCTACTTTATCCAACCTTGTTTTTTCAACAATCTCATCAACAACAAAAGAGATGAGTTCGATGTTTGGAGATGATTTAGTTTATCATAATAAAGTTGTTCAATGGGCTGAAAAGCAGATCGAGTTATTTGTGCGATTGGTTAAGGAGAACGCACCTTCTTCTGAGACTGTTTCAGCTTTACATGCTGCAAGCATTTGTGTTCAGGCGAGTCTTAATCATTGTTCTGCATTGGAATTGCAAGGGCTTAAGCTTTCGAAAGTGCTTTTGGTACTTTTGGAGCCGTATATTGAAGAAGTTCTAGAATTAAATTTCAGAAGGGCGAGAAAATTAGTTTTTGATTTTTCTGCAAATGATGAAATTTTGCCATTGTCACCGCGCCTTGCATCACCGTTATCTACTTTTGCTATATCTTCTGATGGTGGCCTTCTTGTTGATAGCGGTACAAGGTTCATTTTCATGGTGAAAGTGAGTAATCTTCTTTATCTTCCTGGATTTGTTTTGTGATTTTCTTTAGATACTAATATAAACATGCTTTATCTATATACCTACCAATGAGACATATGCTGATTGCATATAAACATGGTAAGTGTTAAGTGTCAAAAAATGTTGAAGGATATGTTCGCATACTATATACATAATCTCGAGTTTTGCACGACAATGTGATGATTAAAGTAAAATATGTGATACAACAAGAGGCTTAGAGACATTAGATATATACCTTGTGTTGTGAGTAAAATGGCAAAATGGTTGGTTGAATAACAACTAACAAGTCATAATGGGCAGGTTGGGTAACAAATCAACTGGTTCAAATCAAGTTCATTTCTTTCTTGTTAAAGGCAATCAGCAATTATCTGATTTTCATGTATTAGACTTTTGTAAATAATTTATGTGTTCAATATGATGCAAAAACTCTAATTATGAAATAGTAATTGTTTAACAAAATAAGATTTAGGAGGTTGTATATACACATTACAACTTTTGACCTGATTCTTTGCAACCTTTTATATATTTTGTATTTAATTTGGTATTTCATGTTTGAGTTGTTATCAATACAATACTGTCGGATGGTATTTTTCATTTTTATAGGTTAAAACTTAAAGTGGCACCTCAGCTGTAAGATATATTCTTAACAGTAAAGTTATAAAAATAAGAAATGGTTGAAATATTGATCACTACAACTAAAAAATAGTCAATTCAAACAAAGTTGCTTATGTTGTGGGGGAGAGTATGTAATGAAGGCCACACGTCTAGTATTGGATTGATGTGCTCAGGGTTGTAAAAATGGGGACTAATCCCCGATTAATCGGTGTTAAAAGCAGGCCGGTTAATCTTTCGAAAATTGGTCAACGCCGCGGAATGGGTCAAAATCGGTCAAAACTTGGATTTAGATGGTCAAAGTCGGATCTATTCAGTACAGTTGGATTTACTCGTTCAAAATCGGTCAAGGTCAAAGTTGGTCAACATCGAAATAATTTCCGATTTGCTGAATACATCCTACAAAGTCCCAACCATTAAATACCCGATTAGCAATTTTTACAACCATGCTTATGTTATTCACCTTTGTAGAATCAAAGCCCATTTGTTTTTTTGTGCAGTACATTGTTTATCTATAATATGCTGTTATATAATTCTTCTTCTGCCACATAACATAAATATAATGAACAGGATATCGTCGATCAGCTAACACACCTAGTCATTTTACACTTCGGAGGAAACGTATTAACTAGAATTTTACAACTTTTCGATCAATACATGGATGAACTAATAAAAGCTTTACCCGAGCCCTCTGAAGACGATAGTTTAGTGGAGTTAAAAGAATCTGTACCATTTAAAGCCGAGACCGATTCCCAACAACTTGCCTTACTGGGGACCGCGTTTACGATTGCAGAGGAGCTATTACCGATGGTTATGTCCAGAATTTGGAGTATTTTAAATGAAATTAAGGAAGCGGGAAATGGAGATGCTGATAACAATAACAACACTCCGATAATGAACGGTATGATAGATTATAAGGATTGGAGAAAGCAGTTACAACATTCGCTGGATAAGCTAAGAGATCATTTTTGTAGGCAATATGTTTTGAATTTTATTTACTCAAGAGACGGTAAAACGCGACCCGATGCACATATTTATTTATGTGGAGATGGTGATGATAATTGGAATACCGATCCTTTGCCTTCGTTGCCCTTCCAGGTTAGTTCTGTTTATATAAGGTTGGGTCGGTTTGGGTAACGGGTCAAAACAATTTTGGGTTGAAATGGGTCAAGGGTCAAACGGGTCAAATTTTTAAACGGGTCCAAACAGGTCAGGTTAGGTAATGGGTCGAAATTGGTCACGGTCCAAATGGGTCCAAATGGGTCATATAATTTTACATTGATTTTTTACATTTATTTATTTATTTATTTATTGTATTATATTATTGTAGTTATTATTATCTATTATCTATTATTATTATTATTAATTATTATATTATATATACATATAAGAAAATATTATAATATATTAATATTAATATACATAATAATGATATAACCATGAATGCTTTCATAAATGTTCGGCGGATGAAACTTGTTATGCTCGACCCATTTGACCCATTCATAAAACCCATTAGACCTACATCTGTTTATTGAGTTTTGGGAATTGATACCCTTTAGACCTACTCCTTTATATTTTGTATAGGACCCAATACGTTCGAGGGAAACCCATTGGACCTTTTTTTAGGTTTTGATTTATATTGCCAGGCCTAATTTTTCTCAAGACCCAATTGACCCTAACCAATTGACCCAAATTTGAGAGTATGGGTCTCAATTGCCAGGTAAGTTCTGATTAGTTAATTCAACTTCAACTTTAAAATAAATATCAAACAACTTGCATGTATCAAAGAGATCACTGAATTTGTAGTTGCCTCTCAAGGTGTACTAATTAGTCTCATGACTAATGCGTGTTTCTAAGAATGTTTTTTTTTTTTTTTTTTTTTTTTTTTTTTTTTTTTTTTTTTTGGGGTGATTTTACAGGCATTATTTGGGAAACTGCAGCAATTAGCAACAGTTGCTGGGGATGTGTTACTTGGAAAAGAAAAGATACAGAAAGTGTTACTTGCCAGGCTAACTGAGACTGTGGTGATGTGGTTGATGTCTAATGAAGAGGATTTTTGGGGCGTTTTAGAGAATGAAGTCTCAAAACTTCAACCGCAAGGGTTGCAACAGGTAAATTATTAGTGAAGAATTCATCACTGAAGTTTTAATTGTAAACTGCTACGAAATGCACATTTCTTGTTTTTGTATTTGTATTTTTTATTTTGTAAAAGGCTTATGAAGTAACAATGTACACATATTATATATCATTAACATGTTACCATCATGTTTGATGTTTGATTAGATGTATTTAAAATTGTTTATTGAGTTGGCATTCTATTTCGTTGTTGCAGTTAATTCTTGATATGCACTTCACTGTTGAAATTGCACGTTTTGCCGGCTACCCTTCAAGAAATGTGCACCAGATGGCATCGTCCATAATTGCTCGTGCTATCAGAACCTTCTCAGGCAGAGGTTTAAACGAACAAAGGTATGCCTATCCTTGATATATTATATCATATGTTTCTTTATCCTCACCCGTCCAATTTACATGCAAGTACAAAAGTAGTTTGCACTATTGGTGACAACATGGACGTGTTGGCCAATGTGTTTAAACGGTTAAGGTTAAAATAGTTAAAAGTTTAGAAGAATCATGACATAAGCTGGGTACACATGCCCAATATTTCGAATTTTGAGATGGTTAATATATTAATTATACATGCAAAGAGATTTAGTAAATCATTGGTCAAATAACTAAAACACAACTAGTTTCTTATATAAAGCGATTCAGGAGGTCGTTTCCGCTCGACTATTCTGTTATTGATCTTGTCGGTGGGTAACGGGTCAGAGCGAGTTCCTGTTGAAATTTGTGATTTGGTGTTGAATCATGCCGGACCGTGTTGACCTGCTAACACACTAATTTTCGTTCTTTGCTTTTGTTTATGGTAATTTGTTAGTTAAGAATTAAGATCACAGTAAACAATTTGTTACTTTAATAATCAAAATCAAGGAGTGAATTGGTGAAGAAGGTTATATGCACTATAATTATATTTTATGGACCTTAAACCTATTTGAACCTTTAGCTTGTAGCATTTTGTCTGTTTTTTCTTTAGTGTTGTCCTTTTTCTTTTGTAGATTCTAATTTGACATGTATGATCTATTTGATACTCCGTGTGTGTGTGTGTAATTAGTTGTAAATTCCTTTTTTTTTTTTTTGCTCCTAACACTTAAATGTGAACAGTGTTCTTCCGGAGGATGAATGGTTTGTTGAAACCGCAAAGGCTGCAATAAACAAGCTGTTGATGGGAGGTGATGATGGATCTGAAACTTCTGAAATTGATGAAGACCATATTATCTTACATGATGATGATGATGACGATGATGATAATGAAATACACGATGAAGTGATCTCGGATTCTGATGAATCTCCGTCTTCTCTCTCATCAATTACAACATCAGAGTCGTTTGCTTCTGCAGAAAGTCAAATGTTGGATAGCCTCTCTGATTTTACAGATCCAGAATCGTGACATGTGAAATGGATGTTAGCGCTTATCGAATCTAAGGTAGTTTGAATGTAACATTTAATTTAAAACAAACTCTTGTTGTAATCTAATCAAAGAATTCTCTGAAAGCTATTATGCTTTTTTCCTGAAACATCTTAGTTATTAAAAAAAAAAAACAAAATTCCTATAATTTTCAATATCAGTGCAGTTTCATGTTTTTAATATTTTGTTGTTCAGCTGATTTCCCTGATATGTACCAGATTATTATTTTTATTAGGAATAAAAATAATATTAACATCATATATGCTATTTAGATATAATTTTATAAAATATGTTTTGTGGTTATTAGAAAGTATTTTGGTAATTAATGATACGCATAATGATCCGTCTCAAAATAGGCAAGCATTTCGGCAAAAACTATACCCGGCACTAAGCGTCCCGGATTGCCAACTCCTTTTCTCGTCATCCGTCTGACGTCTTCCCGGACATTCCATCATGACGGACAAATGGCAAAGCTAAGAACCTGGATGACATACACGCAACCGGTATCACACAACCGATCGAGATGATCATAACCAGGCACCGCAAAACCAGTCATCATAATCATGACCGTGAAGAAACACTTGGCAAGTGTTTAGGCGAGACCCACCCGGCTAGACTGAGAGCACCGTGATGCCTTAACCGGAATTAACTCACCGACACCACCGTCTCGGTCTTCCAAACCTACATGAAGGCACTCCCGGGACAAGCACGTTGTCCCGGAACAGAACGCATTGTCACGAGGTAGGCACCCTGTCCCGGAATGACCACTTGGTCACGGAGCAAACAAGCATGCAAGTCGCATGCCACGTCAGCCCGCAAATCTAGGGAAATTCGTTAGGATCTGTTATTCCCCATGAAAGGGACAGGTGCCACGTCACCCCTCGAGATTGGCAAAGTTCGTTACAACCATGAAAGGACATGTGCCACGTCATCATTCCCTCCATAACATCTATAAATACACAAGTGAAATCATTCATTTAGAAAACACTGGATGCATAAACGTTACTCTGCCAAAATCAATGGCGACAACGTCACTCTAGTCGTTAACTTAATTCCGATCGGTGCTCCGATCACCATCCGAGTTAATCCACACTAAGATATTAACTTATTCGATTCCGGTCGAATAAGGTTAATTCACTTGATTGTTTTACGCCCTTAAAATCCAGATTCCAAATCGGGGTTTGCACAATTATTGGAGTTAAAACAATCAACCTACTCTTTTTCCCAAATTAAGCACTCAAACCCGAAATCTAATTACACTTAACGATTTTGGTTTGATCAGTAATCGTTTTTAGTTAGGGATTATCTTAGGGAGCTAGGTTAAAGTTTATTTATAAATAGGCCTTTGTGACTTTAACTTGAATATCGAATATTGAATGTTACTGGTGATTGAATATCATTGAAGTTTTACATCTGGTAAGTATATGGGAGAGCTAATTGATATCTCAAATACTGATTAGTTATCATAACGATATGAACACTTGGTTCGTATCAATTGGTATTATGTCATTGATTCTGAGTCACAGTCAGGGTTAAAACCAGTCTTATAAAAAGTATCTATCATTAATGTGTCTTTTAAAAAAAAAATCAGTATACATAACAGGGGTTTCCATCAAAGTCCTTAATTTGAAGAGTTGGTTAATTGAAGTATTATTATTGAGTTATTAAAGAAGATTTCAGACAATAAGTTGAATTTTCTGATCCAGATGGTACGAGATGGAAAGCCACATTTGGACCTCTGAAGATTACAAAATAGAATTACATTGTAAAATTCACAATTAACACTAATGGGGAGATTGTTAGGACCCAAAAGTTAGATAGTGTTAATGTGAAATGTGCTTATTAGAAGGTTCCATGAGCTATGTCCGTTTTATGACATTTGGAGTTTTTAGGGGCTGAAAAGATCAAAATCAACATCGACGAGCGATAAACAACCAATTTTGAACAAGCCAGCCCCTTTTTATTTTCATGTTTGTAGTTTAGATTTCTTCTTTTGTAATGGCATGTGTGCCAGTAAACTTAGTGCTATAAGCACCTTTGTAATCATGGTAACTTTGGGCATTATCAATGCTTCATTGTTAAGCTTTTTTGAATAAACTAGTACTCTTCCGGTTATATTGCATGTATTTATTGTTGTTCTAAGTTTTTTTAGGACTTCGACATACTCGTCCGTATACAAATCAATGTACACTTTGTTTATACTCCAAATTTAATAAGCTCACTAGCAACATACTATTGTGCACCGAAAATCAGATAGATCGGCCACCGAAATAAAAAAAAATCACAAAAGGTGATAGTCTTGCAAAATTTTAATGAAATTCGATTTCCGACATTGGATTGCTACAAAATTCATTTTGTTAGAGTTTGGTCAGCAAAATTTCATTAATCGTTTTTCTCTTTAACAGTAAAGCAATTAGTATAAATCAGCAGCGTTTTTCATCTTTTCCAGTTCCTGTTTGACGAATTCCAAAAGTCTGTCCTATCAAGTGATTATTAAAGCGGACCACTCAAGTTTGCAAACTTTTTTGACCATAACATCGTACAAATGTGGGTAAGACGCTTGGACTTTATGATAGCAAGACAATAGTACAACCTCACGTACATAAGGTTACAACATTTGATTAGAACAATGTTCCATAGCTAAAACAATAGTATATTGTAGTGCATTCTGTTACGATACCGGTCTAAAGTCCTAGTAAGACAAATGGAAAGGAACTAAATGAATAGATTGTACAACAAACTATGATGAATAAGCAATATTGTTAAACTTTGAGCCAGATGAATACTATTACTATTCAATGTATATAAAGCAAGAGAAATAAATCAAGGGTCTTGTATACTTTTTGATTTTAATGAATTTTTTAAACTTTCCCATGTGGCAACACCTTCAGGATGAATATGAACAAAGTATTTCACAAACCTCACATCTGAACATGCAAGAATCGTGCTCAACGATAGCTTCGGCTTTGCAGCACCCCTCTCAAGTAGCCATAAATACATCGAAAATCTTAGATTAATCCTCTGAATATCATAACATAAGTACGACGGAAACACAACAACAGCTTCTAATGGATAACCTAATCGATTAACCAAACAATCAATCTTTTTTTCAAGTAAATCTTTTGTTTGGTTTAACACAGAAGGAGCTCGTTTAATCATGCTTGAAACTACATTGTAATCAAGTCCCGCTTGCACTAAACAATCAAATCTTTCTTGTAACTGGTCACCTCTACCTCGAAACTTTCTTAAGGCTTTTGATAACTCATCAGAGTTTTCAATATAACCTAGTCGTAATAAAAAGTTTCTTCTCTCCACAATTGTATTAGAATCTTGATTCTCAATTGATTTAGTGTCTGTTTTGGTAGCTAAATTTATCAACTGTAAAGGATCTTTCTTTATAGCTCGACATAATGCATCTTTTTTGATTTTCAAACTGTTCATGACAGTTATTGGCGCTTTTAACGAATTAGATCCAAGAACTTCCATATGGGTAGCAACAATGCTTGCAATTACTTCCGTCTCCATTCCTATTTCAGCCAAAAAACACACTGCTGTCCAAAGATTCTTTGCGCACTTCGATGATAAAATTTGGGGGCTTTTTAAAAAAAGGTCGTAAATTTGGTTCATTTTAAACCCTAGTTTAAGTAACTGGCCAACCAGAACATAAACCCGTTTCCCTGAACCTTCAAACAAAAGCGCAGGGTTATCCGTAAATAAAATTTTCATCTGTTCATCATTGTAACCCACTTGCAACAAAAAACTCATCGTGTCTAACATTCTATCCCAATTCAAAGTGGTCTTATCAGACACGTAACTACCAATCCATTCTTTGCCGAACCCAATTCCTTTTAGCTTATCAAGAACAACAAGAAACTTATTATCAATATTCCCAATCAATAGTGAAGGACAACATGTTATGAGACTAATAATAGTTGATTTACTCAATCCTAAATTCTCATAAGCTTTAAGTTTCATAGATAATACTCCATTGTCGTACCTGAATATCTCCTTTGCTTCCTTATATATCTGCCCGATCTTCGTTCTTGGGATCCCGTAACCACAAAGAACGTGAAAATTATCAAGCAAGAGATCATCATCACCCAAAAATATCAACGATTTTGGAAGTAGCGATGGGTACTCAAAGGGGTTCAAACCTAAACTCTCCAAAAATGGTTCAAACTCATTTATCGGATTGTACCGAAAGTACTTTGACAAAGCTCGTGACACATCTTGCTCGTCATCAACCACAGACAACAAATTTTGAACAAACTGAGGAGAGTTCTTACTTATGTACTCCGCATCAGTAAAATGGAAGCCTCTCGTAAAATGCAGATAATCGAAAAGTGCAGTTTGTGCTTCGGTTCTCACAACACGCGAGATCCTATAACCGTTACCGTTAACACAAGCTACCGATTGATGTGAATAAACAACTCCTGCATTTCCTTGAATGCTAGTTTCATATACGCAAAAGTTTCGCCTCTTAACTGATAAAAAAGATAACCCATTTCCGGTACAGGCATTTTTACAAACAGTTGGTGTGCAAAAAACGTAATGCAGTTCAGAAATCATGTTACAGATACAAATTAAACTTTTACTGATCCCACGAATCAGCATAGCAAGTAATCCTGCAAAACAACAGAAGGGTATTCAGTAATTTACAGATAAATTTAAGCATACTTTATATATGGTTTTGAGTTCAAACGAACAAAAAATTGTCGTATTAATGAAGCACGAAAATAAAGCTAATTGATAATACAATTGAACGTACAAGACATTTTTGTTCTGTATCTTCAGTTTGAATACAGAAAGCATTGTCCATTTGATTGGGTCATCTCCTGGAGTGTTCTCGTAAAACCCTAATTTTGAGGATTTTAATTTTGGGGCATGGTAATTAGTTAATTAGATTAGATTTTTAAGGAGTAAACGTTAAACACCCTTTGTATCATGGAAAATTTTAATTCGGTCCCTTAAGAATGCATATTTTGCATTGCATCCCCCAATTGTTTTTTTTTTAAAAGCAAATAATCTTTATTAATAATAACCGAATGTACAATGGACCCTATAAATATTAAATATGCAACTATACAAAATAAACGAGCATAAGACACGAGAATAATTATATAAGGGAAAATGATTTTTAGGCCTACACGTTTAACCTACAAAATCCCCCTACCAAATAGTAGGTTGCCATGTGTATTTCCTTATAATTATTCTTTATTTAATATTCATATTTTAATTATATGCCTAAACTATCCTTGAATTAATTACTCCGTATATCATTTAATTAATTTTACATCCGACCTAATCTTCATTCATACCGGTGATCATTTATGAAAGTCAAAAGGTGTAGGGCATATGCAAACTACAGACCTTGAAAAGTACGTATTATCAACAGTGAAAAGTACATATTATATATTTTCCTTTTTCAAAAAAAAAAAAAAAAAGATATATATATATATATATATATAAAGAAGTTGTACGTATTATATATTTATGTTGATATAATAGTGTTGGCTAGTACACCACAAGTTCTCTAGTTGGCTAATTGAGCTACTTTTCAACTATATTATTATTATAGACAATACAAAACATGCAATTAAAGGGAAAAAATTTTAGTAAAAACAATAGCTACAATGAAATTACGAAATACCAATCAATAAACGAATATGGATTCTTGTTGGCCTTTATTTTACCTAGGAAAACAACGGATAGAATTAAAAAAAAAACATAAAAAAAAGAATCCATCGACATTTCAAGAGTGAATGTATAATCAATGATTGAGATCAAAGTCGTAGCCTCGCTTGTGTGTATTGTCATTGACAGAACTTATACCATTTGCTTCGTGTACCTACAACATAGTCAATGGATGCGCAAGTCATAAAGTATATCAGCCATATAAAAATAAAAGATAACAAAACAAATGAACATGGTCTTACATTTGTCTTTCTCTTCTTTTTTGTAATATGTTCTATTTTTGATTCCTTCCTCTTTGTTGGTGGGCGCCCTTTACTACGTACTGTGCGGACGGCAGTAAGGGTTTCTTCGGCTCCGAAACAATATCATTATCTTTTGATATAGTATTTGTGTTAGTATTAACACCCCAACTCGAATCATCGGACAACTTTTCTTTTGCCGAAGCTATACATCTTAGTAGATAATCATATTTTTCTTGCGAATTAGCAATATGTGCAACTTCATAAAAAGAAGAACACAATTGTTCAAATTGTTTAGCCTGCCCTCCACTCTTCAAATCTTCGTAACAATTGATCACATGGTAGTGTCGATGTTTTAAATCTTTTCTCCATCTAGACAAAATATAGCATGAAGGAATTTCTTTAACATCCTTCTCAATCAAGATCTTCATCATATGCCTACAAACAATTCCCCGAAACTCAAACGAATGACAAGAACATTGAATATCACATCCAACTTCATCAAAACTCACGGTGTATACAACTTTTCTTTTCAATTCTCCACGTTTTCCTCGAAGAATATCCGTAACATTAAACGTAGATATTGTACCTTGTGTTTTTAGTAGTGAGTGATTGCAAAACAGCATACACTGTAGCTCAATTTGAACTAACTTAAACATCGCGTTAGTGTAGGATGCTTGAAATTGTTTTTCAAAGTGGAATCCAGTCATCAATTTATATGACGCATTTAGAGAGTCGAAATCAGCCTTAGTTTCTTTCTCTATCTTGCTTTTTAGTGCATTGTCATATTGTTCAACAAATTGTCGCAAAGATGTTTTAGAATTAACGTAATCGTCAAAGAAAGCATTCATACCTTCACTTCTCTGCGTAGTAGACATCCCCGCCCAAAATATTACCTTGACATACAATGGCACCCAACGCTTTCGATCATCAAACAATGAGCATAACCAATCATTCTTATCAATGGCGTACTCTTTTATCATTTGGGACCATCCATCCTCAAACTCTTGAGACTGTATAGACTCATATACAAGAGATTTTAATGTCTTTTTTATTGCTTTATATTTATTCAACTTGCCCAATTTTTCCGGGACCTTTTTCATAATATGCCAAAGGCAAAGTCGATGAAGAGAATCGGGGAATACACGTGCCACAGCTCCTTGAATTGCTCGACACTGGTCTGTTATTATTGCTTTTGGTGCATGTCCATCCATGCATTCTAACCATGACTTAAATAACCATACATACGTTTCCGTATCCTCGCGTGAAACTAAACCACATCCAAATAACATAGATTGTCCATGGTGATTCACTCCAACAAAAGGAGCAAAAGGCATATTATATTTGTTAGTCAAATATGTGCTGTCAAAAGACACGACATCTCCGAATGACTGGTATGCTGCTCTAGACCTTGCATCGGCCCAAAATACATTTTTCAAACGTCCTTCATCATCCATATCAATCACATAAAAAAAATTTGTACTTCTTTTTTGCATACGAACAAAATAATCACGTAATGCTTCGGCATCCCCCTTCCCAAGTCTTAATTGTCTTGCTTTTGCAATGTAGTTTCTACAATCTCTCTCACCGAATGCCAAGTTTTCATATCCTTCAGCTTCAACTACTAGGGAATGAAAATTTTTTGCTAGCGAAATTCCAGCACTATCATTTAACTCAAGTCTTCTCTTAGAGTACGAATCAATTTTCTTATGAGATCGTTGAAATCGTGATTTTCTGGGGCTTAAAGCATGATTATGCTCCAAAGAAACACATGAGATGGTGCATGTTCCATCATAATCAACTATCACGCTAATTTTTGCTGGACAATCTGTCTTACAAGACTTGCTTTGCTTGCTGGGTTCGGCCTTTGACTCATAGACACCTCCTTTATGACATCCAAGCGCATAGTATGTTTTATGAGGCCTTTTCCTTTTACTTGAAATACGAACTCCAAAACCCATTTGGTAGGCATAATTGTTGTAGAAACTATAAATCTCATCTTCCGATTCAAATTTCATCCCAATAGTGGGAACGACTACATGACATTTTTGTACATCCTCGTTATTTTGAGGACTATGATCCGTGTTATCTTGAACTGTGGATTCCACATGCAAATCTGCCATTACTAAATATGAACAAAAAGATCAAATTAGTATCTAATAATTTTACGAGCTAGATATATGAAGTGAAAAATTAATTAGGCTACACTAGCAATCTATCTAATACAAATATCAAGTGCAATAAAGTAGAGTTTCAATGAACAACATAAACTTTTCGCACAAGTGCTGGGTTTAGAAATTAATAATAATTAATCATCAAACAATTATATAATGCTAAATCAGAGAGCAATACATAAAACTTACAATTAATATATTAATTTAACTTTAAATTAAATATTATCAAGAAAACTTACAATTGAGATGACTGTAACTTTTTTTTTTCGAGCTTTGTTTCACAAGGTTTACATAACTATTCTATAATTCTATAATAATAATTAAAATACAACTTGCTAGTGGACATGAATATGAAAAAAAGTTTTTGGATGATACCTGGAAGCTTTCAAGCAATTATCAATGTCAAAGAAAATTGCAGTCAATGAAATAGGCGTATACCCAAAATATATTATTAGGGTTTTTTTTGCGAGAAACATTAATAAAAAAAAATTCGTCGAAAAAAATATATAAAAATAATTCTAATTAATTGCAAAGAGTAAGAGCATTAATCGTACTCCAGGAGATTGTTTCCTAATTAAGTGGAATGGGTATATTTGACATAACATAAAAGATTATATAATAATCAAAAAGAAAATACAGTTGTCAAAATCCTATTTGGTAGGGGGATTTGGTAGAGGGATTTGGTAGTTCAAAAAATCATTTTCCTTATATAAGTACAAGACGTTTGTGGACGAGTAGATTACGATTAATTGGGAAATGAACGGATGAACTTGCAAGCAAGCTGGATAACGGACACCTCCAGTACCGAGCGGTGATAAAGGAGGAGACAACTAGCCATTTAATTATGAGAGCATAACCCAATAGATGATGAATCGGATTCAATTAGCCAACGCCCAATCTAGTGTTTGTGGAAACGACATATGATGAAGGATTAATGAGCCATTGTTTCCATTCGAGTCTTGATTTTTTTGAACGTTTGGAGATCCATGAGAAACTTTGTGTTTGTATTTCGGAGATTAGTGTTGCGGATGACCAATCCTTCGATGCAAAGACTTTGAGATTTCTATGTTTCCAAATAATATAGCAACAAACCCATTTGGTGGCTTGCCAAATAAGGGCCCCGTGTAAATCGTTAACGAAAGATTGGTTGTTGGAGAGGATGTCATCAAAATTTGCGAGTGAGTTAAGTGGAAAATTCCACCATCGCAACATATATTTCCAAATATCCAAAATGACGGGACAATTGAATAAGATGTGTTCAATAGTTTCAACACTATTGTTGCATAATGGGCAAAGAGTCGAGTCAAGCGCCACCCCACGTTTATCAAGTTCGGCACGGGTCGGGATTCTATTAATCTTGGATCTCCATATAAATATGTTTATTTTTTGTGGGATAAGCTTGTTACGTGGTGTTTCATCTATCGATGAAGATGTAGCAAGTTTGCAATTGTCAAGTAAAGTGGTTAATGTCTTCGATTTGAATATCCCCGAAGGATCGAGTGCCCATTTCCACGAATTTGACCTGTCAGTTATTAAACACGAAGAAATTAAGTTATTAAGTTCGGCTAGATCGTTTAAAGTACGTCCGGTAGGGTCACGAATCCAATTCCATTTTCCGGTGAAGATCAAGTTTTGTGTGGAGATTCTATCAGATACGCGTGCATCTTTGTTGGAGTCAAGCATGAAGAGACGGGGGAAAAGGTCGCGAAATTATTAATAGCTACTTTAAAGTTATCATATAATCGCTATATCGCTATGTAAAATGAATTAATGCGCATTAACGACACTCTGTCGTGATTCAATTAATGATAGAAACTAAACATGTATTTAAAACTGAAGTTTCACTCTTTTTAAGCACAATAACGCTCTTTAAATCATCATTAGAACTCAAGAATCAAGATCTATATCGAGTTTAATGTTGCTCAAAACTTCAGTAGGTTAACTAAAAAAGTCAGCCGACAAAATTATGTGGATAGTCCTTGTAGTTTACTTTTTTTCATGTGTAGTTCTCGAACTTTTAATTTTGCATTAGTAGTCCTTTTAATTGCAATTTTTTTCAATTGTATTCCCTCCGCCAGTTAGTTATCTATTAAATTTCTCTGTGAAGTCATAACACGTGTCGGGTATGTGAGGGCATTTTCATCATTATCTCATCTTTAAAAATATAAATGAAATGACCCGTCCTAATCCATCTGGACGAAGTCATCAACATTTGGTCCCATTGCGAGGTACTGTCCTAAGTATGCCATGAACGACTCCATGTAATATCTTTAAAATGAGCAAATGCACAGCGGAAGATTTCTTTCATACCTGAAAATAAACATGCTTTAAAGTGTCAACCAAAAGGTTGGTGAGTTCATAGGTTTATCGTAATCAATCATTTCCATAATTTTAATAGACCACAAGATTTCATTTTTCATAAATAACCTTACACTCGCAAGTGTATAAAAATCATTCGTATGATGAACACCTGATAACCGACATTAACATAATGCATATAGAATATCCCCCGCATACTCGCAAGTATGCCATAAATATTGGCAATCGCAATCACCATTTAAACCGAAGTACTAAAGCATTCCAAATTCTAGAATGGGGTTTGTTAGGCCCATAGATCTATCTTTAGGATTCACGTCAATTAGGGGCCATTTCCATAATTCTTAGGTTACCATACTTGAAGGGGCGATATTCGGTTTAATAATCCAACCATAGAATGTAGTTTTAAGTACTCTTGTCTATTTCGTCAAACATTTATAAAAACAACGCATGTATTCTCAGTCTCAAAAATATATATTGCAAAAGCATTTAAAAAGGGAGCAAATGAAACTCACGATACGATATTTTGTAATAAAAATATGCATACGACGGAACTGAACAATGCAATGTTGACCTCGGATTCACGAACCTATATCATTTATATATATATTAACACACGTAATTGTAATCGAACAAATTTATATATATAAATTTATTAGTTATATCATTTTTATATTAATAACCTATATGTTTCATATATTCATTTTATATATTTAAAATATTAATTTTGTTATGTTATATGTATTATATATATATATATATATATATATATATATATATATATATATATATATATATATATATATATATATATATATATATATATATCTTTTGTTTGTTAAAATTATAATAATACTAAAATAATATTAGTAATGATAATAATAATAATAATAATAATGATACTAGAGTTAAAAATGATACTTTTAATAAAAATATTAATTTTAATGATAATGAATACTAATAATAATAACTTATAAAAATAATGATTTTACTAATAATAATAATGTTACTAATATTTATTTTAATAATTATAATGATAATAATACTACTACTAATAATAATAATAATAATAATAATAATAATAATAATAATAATAATAATAATAATAATAATAATAATAATAATAATAATAATAATAATAATAATGAGTAATAAGTAAACTACCTCAAAGAAGTAGCCTTAAAAAAAATACCCAAGCCCGGGTTTGAACCCGCGACGTCCCGATAACAAACAAAACCACTCCTCCGTTCCAGTTTTTCTGAAATTATATGAACCTAATATCTATTTAATCCATATTTCCGTTTCCTTCTTCTTCTATATCATCCATTATTTCCATAAACATCTATCATTCTAAGTCATCATCATCATTTTCATTCGTCCTCATCAACCGAAATGAAAGATGGATCACGGCCCAAGAATCCAATCCATATAGTAGTCTAATTAAATCATAAGCGGCCTACAACATATACACGGCCCAATCATGCAACAGAAACAGTTTAAAAGTCCAGCCCAACAATGATTTATTTGGCCTAACAATGATTCGGCCCAAATAACTAATACAAGCCCCATTACAATACCTAAGTCCACTAGGCTTCGTAAAAAAATATAGAAAAAGGTAACCGCAAGTATAATTGCTCCAATCAGCTTCTTTTCCAAATTCACAAGTGGGTTATTTGCTGTGCATGTCGGCCAAGAAAGTGGAACATGATGTGTAACATTAAAGCTTTGTTTATTTGCAAATGGTTGGGGATTTCGCTGAAAAAAAAAACAGAAATAATAAACATCTCACACTCTACTTTACAGCTCAACATATCATCCTTAATCTATTGTTTCCGTCGACATCCCCATTCACTATAATTAATTATACTTAAAAGGGTCCTAGGCGTGCAATTTAAAGTACCTTTCTTTTCTTTTTCCATCCGACAATCAGCACTACATAAAGGGAAATTGGTGTGAATTTGGTTCGAGAACTGAAACAATCAAACAGCTCGATCAATGTTTTGGTTTTTAAGTTGGTTCTTGGCCCATCAAAAGCCCAAATGATCAAAAGGGCCAAGGGAAAAGGTGAGTTGGCGGTGTAAAAAAGAAAAACAGATAGCGTGCGTACGTGTATTGAGCTAGTCAAGCAAGTGGCCGAATAATTACTGCACTATCTAACTTTAATGATTTATGTTCCCACAAGTCTAAGTAGTGGACAACATAGTTAGTGGGTTGGTTGAAATTATGTAGTCTCCTGTGTTTGTGCTTTTATATATAAGAAGGTTGTAAGTGAGTTTTTAATTTTTAGCAAAACATTTATCAGTATCGGCAAGCCTAGTTCGAAAGGAGAATTTTATCAAGGGTGGTTTTTTGGTAAAAGAAAATAGGTGGTGTTCTTAGTAGTGCAATAAGAGTACAATTTGGATTGGGTTTCGACTAGAAGAGAACCGGAAGATGGTGGTTTTAATGGTGAAAGGTGGCAGATGGTTATTCTTTGAAGTAGGTGGTGGCTCATTGAAAGTGACGGAGGGTTGAGATGGTGACGGTGTGGATGGTGGTCGATCAACCCAAGTAAACAAGCTGGTTTTTGAGTGTCGGTTATGGTATTTTCAACAAGAAAGAAAGAGAGGAGAGAAAAGATAAAGTGTTGGTTTATCTCGGTGGTCACGGAGTGTAAATAGAACCCGTAGCAGCAAATTTAAATTGATGGTAATGGTGATCAAGCTTCAAAGATGGTATTGATTCGGTTTGAAGATCCTACACCGAGACAGTGAACGATTAATGAATTTTATCAAAGAAGGTGGTGGTTCAATGACGATTAATTACAAAAGAAGATAAGTGTGGTGATGGTCTCAAGATGAAGGTAATTGGTGATCGTTGTATTGGTTATGTGATGATACCCGATGTGGGTTTGATTTGTCGAAGAAATCCCAAGGAAGAAAGAAGTAGATGGATGAATTTGTAGTAGTCAATGGTGATCTATATCTCTCTCCCCAATGTATTAAGTATGTATATCCATATATAAAGAGAAAGGTAGTGATGGTTGTTGATAGAAGTATTCGAGCCAGGAAGGAACAAACAAAAATATATAAATCAGAAAGTGAGGTGTAATGGATTCGTACGATATATACAGTACAAGATTTGATTACAGTTTGTTTCGTAACTTGATTGGATCGACAGGAGAATCAAACGGTTATATATATATATATATATATATATATATATATACAAGTTGAATATGCGTGGGAACCATTTTTGATTGTTTGATATTGAAATGTAACAAAATTTTGTTTTGTATCTGCGAATGGAGATCGATATGAATCAGACATAGTACAAATCATGAGCAGAAGATGAAGAATTTTGTAAAAGTTGATTGTGATAGGAAACAGAATACGTAATTATGTATTTATCTATGTATATGACTGTATTTATCTATAACTATATCTGTATATATATTTATATATAACTGTATTTTGTATATGTATTTATATATATCTGTTTAGATTTTGCTAATATTAATAATTATCATTGTATTAATGATAATTATATTATTAACATTGATAATAATAAAAATACTAATATTAATAGCCATAATAATAGAAATAATAATAGTTTTAATATAAAACTGATAATAATAGTAATATCATTGCTTATAACACTAAATATAAAAATTTACATATTTCAAATAAAAATACAAATAATAATTTTTAATAATACTGATATTAATAATAATACTAATTATACTAATTCTAATATTATTAATGATAATAATAATATTAGTAATAACAATATTATAACAATTTATATATATATATATATATATATATATATATATATATATATATATATATATATATATCAAATTATATATATATATATATATATATAATATATAATATATATATATATATATACATATTTTATATAATAATATTAATGATACACTATTAATATTAATATTAACAATAATAATAATGAAAGTAATGAATATAATATTAATATAACATTTATATTCAAACTCGTAATACAATTTATTAATTATATCCTATTTAGTACGGAGTAATTAATATATTGAATCTTTAATTTTTATTGATTACAATATATAATATTATTTATGTATAGAATTCATATATATATATATATATATATATATATATATATATATATATATATATATATATATATATATATATATATATATATATATATATATACATATTTATTTAAAAATAATTGTTCGTGAATCGTCGGAAATAGTCAAAGGTTAACTGAATCCATATAACAGTTCAAAAAAAATTTTAAAACTTAACATTACAGACTTTGCTTATCGTGTCGAAATTATATAAAGATCAAGTTTAAATTTGGTTGGAAATTTCTAGGTCATCACAGTACCTACCCGTTAAAGAAATTTCGTCCCGAAATTTGATTGAGGTCGTCATGGCTAACACAAAAAATGTTTTCATGACGAATATGAGTTGTTAAATAGAGTTTCATCATTATTGATTAATATAGATAAAACGATTCGATTATGTGAAGCGTGCGAGTGAAGCTGTCACAAAAGATAGAGATTTAACTTTTGACGTAGTCACGGTGGATTTCCGGAATTTAAGGAATTTAGAGATAATCTTCGAAATCTATAAAAGATTTGATTTTTCGGTAAATAAGGAAATTAGTATCCTATATAATTAAATGCGGTAATCTGTTTCGATTACAACGTCTGACATTTTACTATAAATTAGCTTCTTCCGTTTCATAATTCTCACTACTCATACACTTTCTTCCTCATTTCATACTTCCAAAAGATTTTGAAAATGTTAAATCTAGTTCTGATTTTTGATATCTTCCTGACTATCGCATCTGTCATTCTTCTTTTCCATTTACCACCAGAGGAATCTATTCACTTCTACTATTACCTTGGGGTTATAGTATTTTTCATTCTCACTTGTCTTTATATTGCTATATGTATTGATATACACGGTTTGTAATTCCTGTGTTGTTGTTGGGCTTTATATGAAATGTCCCATTCTTATTGATTAAAAACGTTCCATATTAATTGATTTCGTTGCGAGGTTTTGACCTCTATATGAGACGTTTTTCAAAGACTGCATTCATTTCAAAACAAACCATAACCTTTATTTCATCAATAAAGGTTTAAAAAGCTTTACGTAGATTATCAAATAATGATAATCTAAAATATCCTGTTTTCACCCGACCATTACATAATGGTTTACAATACAAATATGTTACAACGAAATAAGTTTCTTGAATGCAGTTTTTACACAATATCATACAAGCATAGACTCCAAATCTCGTCCTTATTTAAGTATGCGACAGCGAAAGCTCTTAATAATCACCCGAGAATAAACATGCTTAAAATGTCAACAAAAATGTTGGTGAGTTATAGGTTTAACCTATATATTATCAAATCATAATAATAGACCACAAGATTTCATATTTCAATACACATCCCATACATAGAGATAAAAATCATTCATATGGTGAACACCTGGTAACCGACATTAACAAGATGCATATTTAAGAATATCCCCATCATTCCGGGACACCCTTTGGATATGATATAAATTTCGAAGTACTAAAGCATCCGGTACTTTGGATGGGGTTTGTTAGGCCCAATAGATCTATCTTTAGGATTTGCGTCAATTAGGGTGTCTGTTCCCTAATTCTTAGATTACCAGACTTAATAAAAAGGGGCATATTCGATTTCGATAATTCAACCATAGAATGTAGTTTCACGTACTTGTGTCTATTTTGTAAATCATTTATAAAACCTGCATGTATTCTCATCCCAAAAATATTAAATTTTAAAAGTGGGACTATAACTCACTTTCACAGATTTTTTACTTCGTCGGAAAGTAAGACTTGGCCACTGGTCGATTCACGAACCTATAACAAATATGTACATATATATCAAAGTATGTTCAAAATATATTTACAACACTTTTAATACATTTTGATGTTTTAAGTTTATTAAGTCAGCTGTCCTCGTTAGTAACCTACAACTAGTTGTCCACAGTTAGATGTACAGAAATAAATCGATATATATTATCTTGAATCAATCCACGACCCAGTGTATACATATCTTAGTATTGATCATAACTCAAACTATATATATTTTGGAATCAACCTCAACCCTGTATAGCTAACTCCAACATTCACATATAGAGTGTCTATGGTTGTTCCGAAATATATATAGATGTGTCGACATGATAGGTCGAAACATTGTATACGTGTCTATGGTATCTCAAGATTACATAATATACAATACAAGTTGATTAAGTTATGGTTGGAATAGATTTGTTACCAATTTTCACGTAGCTAAAATGAGTAGTTTTTACCAATTTTGTTTTGTTCGCCATTTCTTCGTTTCTAATCCGTTTTGAGTGATTTAAGTGGCCACGGTTTCGTATTGAACTTGACTTTATGAAACTAAACAGAAAAGGTATAGGTTTATAGTCGGAAATACAAGTTACAAGTCGTTTTTTAAAGAGGTAGTCATTTCCGTCGAAAGAACGACATCTTGATGACTGTTTTAAAAAACATACTTTCACTTTGAGTTTAACCATGATTTTTGGATATGGTTTCATGTTCATAAGAAAAATCATTTTACCAGAAGTATAGCTTTTAAATCAAAGTTTTTCATAGTTTTTGATTATCCAAACCAAAACAGCCCCCGGTTGTAACTACGACGGCGTAAATCCGGTTTTATGGTGTTTATCGTGTTTCCGGGTTTTAAATCATTAAGTTAGAATATCATATAGATATATATCATGTGTATAGTTGATTTTAAAAGTGTAGTTAGAAGGATTAACTTTATTTGCGAACAAGTTTAGAATTAACTAAACTATGTTCTAGTGATTACTAGTTTACCACTTCGAATATGATAGCTTTTTATGTATGAATCGAATGATGTTATGAACATCATTACTACCTTAAGTTCCTTGGATAAACCTACTAGAAAAGAAAAAAATGGATCTAGCTTCAACGGATCCTTGGATGGCTCGAAGTTCTTGAAGCAGAATCATGACACGAAAACAAGTTCAAGTAAGATCATCACTTGAAATAAGATTGTTATAGTTATAGAAATTGAACCAAAGTTTGAATATGATTATTACCTTGTATTAGAATGATAACCTACTGTAATAAACAAAGATTTCTTGAGGTTGGATGATCACCTTACAAGATTGGAAGTGAGCTAGCAAACTTGAAAGTATTCTTGATTTTATGTAACTAGAACTTGTAGAATTTATGAAGAACACTTAGAACTTGAAGTTAGAACTTGAGAGAGATCAATTAGATGAATAAAATTGAAGAATGAAAGTATTTGTAGGTGTTTTTAGTCGTTGGTGTATGGATTAGATATAAAGGATATGTAATTTTGTTTTCATGTAAATAAGTCATGAATGATTACTCGTATTTTTGTAATTTTATGAGATATTTCATGCTAGTTTCCAAATGATGGTTCCCACATGTGTTAGGTGACTCCCATGGGCTGCTAAGAGCTGATCATTGGAGTGTATATACCAATAGTACATACATCTAAAAGCTGTGTATTGTACGAGTACGAATACGGGTGCATACGAGTAGAATTGTTGATGAAACTGAACGAGGATGTAATTGTAAGCATTTTTGTTAAGTATAAGTATTTTGATAAGTATCTTGAAGTCTTTCAAAAGTGTATGAATACATATTAAAACACTACATGTATATACATTTTAACTGAGTCGTTAAGTCATCGTTAGTCATTACATGTAAGTGTTGTTTTGAGACCTTTAGGTTAACGATCTTGTTAAATGTTGTTAACCCAAAGTTTATAATATCAAATGAGATTTTAAATTATTATATTATCATGATATTATGATATATTAATATATCTTAATATGATATATACATTTAAATGTCGTTACAACGATAATCGTTACATATATGTCTCGTTTCGAAATCCTTAAGTTAGTAGTCTTGTTTTTACTTATGTAGTTCATTGTTAATACACTTAATGATATATTTAATTATCATGTTATATATAATATAACAATGTATTAATATGCTTCATATATATTTAGTAAGACGTGGTTATAACGATAATCTTTCGAGTTTCATACGTCAATAGTCTCCTTTTTAAGTATATAACTTATTGTTACTATTTTTAATGAGAAACTCGATGATCATTATATCATGTTAAACATATATATTTATTCATTTATGCAACATCATGTCATATACAACTTATAGCGTTCGTGAATCATTGGTCAAACTGGGTAATCAGAGGTTTACAAAATTTCCGTTTCAATTAACCAAGTCTTAACAAGTTGGAAACATTTAATCATGTAAATATAGTTTTCATTAAATATATAATCATAGAAAGGTTCGGAAAAGTTCGGGTCACTACAGTACCTACCCGTTAAATAAATTTCGTCCCGAAATTTTAAGCGATTGGAGGTGTTGGATCATCTTCTGGAAATAAGTGCGGGTACTTCTTCTTCATCTGATCTTCTAGTTCCTAGGTGAACTCGGGTCCTCTACGAGCATTCCATCGAACCTTAACAATCGGTATCTTGTTTTGTTTAAGTCTCTTAACCTCACGATCCATTATTTCAACGGGTTCTTTAATGAATTGAAGTTTTTCATTGATTTGGATTTCGTCCAATGGAATAGTGAGATCTTCTTTAGCAAAACATTTCTTCAAATTCGAGATGTGGAAAGTGTTATGTACAGCTGCGAGTTGTTGAGGTAACTCAAGTCGGTAAGCTACTGGTCTGACACAATCAATAATCTTGAATGGTCCAATATACCTTGGATTTAATTTCCCTCGTTTACCAAATCGAACAACACCTTTCCAAGGTGCAACCTTAAGCATGACCATCTCTCCAATTTCAAATTCTATATCTTTTCTTTTAATGTCGGCGTAGCTCTTTTGTCGACTTTGGGCGGTTTTCAACCGTTGTTGAATTTGGATGATCTTCTCAGTAGTTTCTTGTATTATTGATGTGTTGCACGTGGTGTACGAAAATACTATTATTTTTAATATGAAATGCGACGAAATATTACACAAGTTTTAATTAATTTACGGATGGAATATACCTAAACGTTGCTACAACACTTATAGGCAGTGTACCTAATCGTAGAGTAGTGCAGTTTTTAGTAAGTCCGGTTCGTTCCCCAGGGAGCTAGTGAAGTTTAACACTATATTTTTAAAACTATATTTTTACAAAAATATAAATAAATATAAGTAGTATTATTATTATTATATAAAGGGGGGTTTTTACCGTTTAGTGACCGGTTTGTCGATTTTAAAACTTAAGTTACAATTAAAACCTAATGCAAAATATTAAATATAAATATATCTTAATTTTAAAGCGTAAAGTAAATGACAATAATTAAAATGACAGAAAATTTAAGTGCGATAAAATATGAATTAAAGGAATTATGCTTATTTAAACTTCCGTAATCATGATGTTTGGCGTGTTGATTTTAATTTAGTCCGATGGGTTAATTGTCCTTTGTCCTGGATTATTTAATATGTCCATCTGGTTTTTGTCCATAATGGTCCATCAGTCATAAATATAAAGTGCGAGTGTCCTCGTCAAATTACCCTTATGTCCGAAGTCAAATATTCTAACTAATTGGGGACTTAAACTATAATTACACCAAGTGTCCTTGTATATAATTCACCCCTGTTTTAATTAGTCAATTAACTATTAATCCATCCCCGTGTCCGGATAAATGAACAATTATTAGTACTTATAAATATCCCGCCCATCGTGTCCGATCGAGTGTATGTGGTTATTTATAGGTACGTCCAATTGTAATTTTTATATTAAATTAACGAACTGTCATTCAATTAACAAATATAAAACCCATTAAAAGCCCATAGTCTAATTTCCACAAGTGTCGGTCTTTTGTCCAAACCCCAATTATGGTCCAAAGTCCAATTACCCAATTTTAGTATTTAGCCTAACATCACGATTACTTCGGTATTAAATAAGCATAATATCGGCTTAGCTACTAAACAATAATGAAAATAATATAAACATAACTTACAGTGGGTATTAATAGCGTAGTATTACACGGGCAGAGCTTCGACTTAAAACCCGTAAAACATTTCTTACAATAACCCAATTATTATTAAACTTAAATTAAAATTAAAATTATAAATATAAATTACATATAGGGAGAAAGAAAGATTGAAAAAGGTGTACTTAAATTCATCGATTACATGGCCTTTTATAGGCAAATGATTAATTTGAATTTTCACTTATGACCCCTGAACTATGCTCAATTAACAACTTTTTATTATTTAATATTATTCTTATTATGAATTATTTAAATATTATATTATATTCTTTTGCATAGTTGACTTGTACTTTCAGCTCCGTTGCGTCGAGCGATGAAAGTTGGTTCATGCCTCGGTTCCGAATTTTCGAACGTCCTTTCGTACAATTTTATATCGTGTACTTTGTGTTTTGTAACTTGTACTCTTGTCGTTTTTAGACGTTCCTCATCAATAATTTGAACCTTTTTAATTGTATCTTGTACTTTTGAGCTTTTTGGACCTTTGTGTCTTCAATTCGTTGTTTTCGCCTTTTGTCTTCGCACTTATTTAATATAAACGGATATCACTTGAAAATGGAACAATTGCAACTAAAATCTTGTCTTTCTTGGGGAATAATGCTATGAAATATATGTTCCTTTTTAGCCTTATCAATATCCCCACACTTGAGCGTTGCTTGTCCTCAAGCAATACAGTCTTGAAATAATGTAATACATCACACGAATCACTTCTTTATTCTTCACACTTTGTACATAAGTGATTTTGATATGGCGGTATAAACAATGATAGTAACAATAGAACCATGGTTAAAGGTGGGTGTGTCATCCACAGTTTCCTCGGGTTCAGGTCAACGACACTTGCAATCAAATAGCCGATTTACTTTCGGTTTCCAAAGCAAAGTGCACATTTGAAAGGCGGTTTACAGTCCCACATGACTATAAAAATTTAGATCCTTAAAGAAATTGGATCTTTATGAAAACATTTGATCTTTTGAAAATTCATTCTAGATTTTACCCTAGATAAGTTTTCTGATTTGATCCACCATCGGTGTTGCAAAATATATTTGTGGATCAATATTTTGGCTAAAAACTTTTAGGTTCGTGTAATCCACTGCTATCCCGGTATCGGAAAGCACACATCCAGTTTACTTGTTCCGTATATTACTTTTTGGTAAACTACCGTCTGGTTGTAAAGGAAAGCGATGAACAAGAAACTGTTAAGGCAATGTCTAATGACATGCAGATGATTATGGTCTTTTAACGTGTCGGATGCTAGTACTATCCTTGGTAGGAGCAATAGTAAAGATCATCCTATGATTTTTCGGTCTGGCACAAGGTCCTGTCTCCGACCATGCTATGCAACCACCGTTCTTACGGTTGACACCCGATTTGATTCAGGTGACCTAATGAATTCCAGGTGAATTCCTAGGATTTTACGTTCAATGGTAATGAACGCATTGAAAATGGGTTTCAGAAAACAAATCGGTTTGTATTTTTGATCAAAATATTTTCTCGTTCAAGCTCGAGTTTAGATATCATCGAATTCCATGAGTTTGAATTCTCAATCTTTAAGGTCAATCTCAAGGATTGAGTAATATCAGACTTAAAAGCTGATTTTTAATCTTTAAGGAGATTATCCTTTCTGGGGATCAGATTCATTAGTCTTATCAAGCTAATTTGCACGGTGCCCCCCCATTGTACGAGATAAATCCTTCTCATGGTTAGGATAAATCTGACCACTTGGCGACCCTGTTTGATGCTGAGGTCCGTGGATTTCCTGCTGATTTTAGAGATGACTTTTCTAGATTTTTCGTCAACCTACAGCTGGTCTGGACGACAACTTCATGACCTAAATCAAGAAGCGCGTGTCTTTTTTGGAAGACTTTACTTCCTTTTAATGATGGAATTGATTCATCGTGTAGATCCATCTTTCTTTAATAAATCGGGTAAAACAGTTAATTTAGTCCAAAACAAAAACACCTGCAATAACTTTACAGAAACATGTGATAGATAGTTTTTAATTGAATAACTTGGTACATTCTCCCCACACTTAGTTTCTTTCTTTGCCTTTTTATTCTCCTTTATTCCATTTTAAATGAATTCAAGCGTTTTAGGTTGTTTCTCAATTTATGCCCTTTCTGAGGTAACGATAATTTCGGTATTAACACCTAGTTTTCACCGTTCATAAATATGTATAAACATAATTTTGACTTCATTTAATTGAAATTTTTTCAAATTTTCACAAAATTTGGCAAATAAACCAAGTGCAAACCCGAGAGAATTTATAACCCTTCCCCACACTTGAGATCATGCAATGCCCTCATTTGCATGAAATCAGACTATAATTATAAATTCATGAGGGTGATTAGTGTAGAAAAGTGATTAAGAAACCTAGTTTGTACTTACAAAGCTCTTCGAATGATAGATGGCGCGCCTCATCGTTCATTCCTTAAT
This sequence comes from Rutidosis leptorrhynchoides, assembly GCF_046630445.1. NCBI lineage: Eukaryota > Viridiplantae > Streptophyta > Magnoliopsida > Asterales > Asteraceae > Rutidosis > Rutidosis leptorrhynchoides. The sequence continues at coordinate 370,840,338 of NC_092334.1, read as the reverse complement.
GTTGTTTTATCATACATATTTTTCTTCAAAAACGGTTGCTTTTCTGAACTGTTTGCTAATTTTGAAAATGCGTCTTTTACCCTAACTTATCATGCATTTTTGTTAACGAGTTATGCACTAACCCGAACCCCTAATTTAACGTTAAGTGGGGTTAGACTTCCCCACACTTAGCTGACGACATGTGAAGTCGGTAGAATAAGTTCCACGAATTAGAATAGTGAGCCAGTTATTTACATCTCGGGTGGTGTATAATATATCAATGGGTTTAAAGTTTAGACTCACCCGATCGTCACTATTTAATTCTTTTTTAAGTGTAGCTTTTAGTAAATGGATATGTCTCTTTTCTGGTTCTTGGTCAAATGGATCGATATATTCCGACATACATATTTCTATAGGGTTGACAATTCCTAAAAATTTCTTTCGTTCATCCTCGGGATCAAAGGTTTCACCTCTATTACCCAATTGGGTGAAATCCGAGGTGTCATTATCTATTACAGCTCGTAGTTCATCTTCGGTAGATGACTTGTCTATTGAGAATATTGGGTTAGAAGGTTGTGGAATGGTGAAGTTCGGTTTGGTCTCGGGGGTAAAATTTTCAACGTTATCGTTTTCCCAAGAGTACCAATTTGTTACCCTTATTTCTTGTTCATCATCCATTGATGGATTGATGATTTCGTCGGTAGAGGCTAATGTGTCGATATGTTGTGAAATTGGTAAGACTGAATAAAAAGTATCATCGGGATAATTGGTGATTTCGGAGCTCTCGAATTCATCAAAATTCGATGAAATGAAATTTTCTTGCACAATACTCCTCAGATCAACAGGTGTGTAATCTGATAGAGTTTCAGCTTGCCTATTTACAAACTCTCTCATTTGTTCATTTTGAGCATCGAGTTCTTCGAGTTTGATTTTCATATTGTCTAAATAATTTTCAGACACATAATTTTCCTCGTCTTCTGGTTGTTGATTTTGGATAAATTCTTGGGAATAATCCCATTTAGAATTGTATTCTTTGTCATCGTTCCATTCAGGTTCCGTGGGTGCATAATTTTCCATAGGAACGTAATAGTAACATTCCCATGTTGAGTGATAATCTCCACAGATTTCACAACCAGTTATTGTTTCGTCATTCGTGATCCAAGATTGACTGAACGAATTGTCATCAACACTCGTTTGAGAGTATTGACTTAATTGATTTTGGAGTTCAAAAAGAGTTTCCAAGGCCTTGTTTTCAAAATTTTTCATTTTATTGCGATGGTCAAATTTTAGCTACAATGTGGTACATTCACTAATTTTCCTATTAGTTATAAAAATAGAAAAACTTATATAAGTTGTCCAATTAATAGACTTTTCTGATTTTTGCCCACGTTTCGAATAGCCAAAAGATGTAGCAGGTAGCCAGGACCCTTTAAATCGGAAGCCCACAACTAGCCACTAACAAATCCAACTATTACTACGAACCAGAAAAATGTCAACGTCCATTAATTTAACCGCTTAAATAATTTTTCTTTCCCGTTTGAAGAATTTAGATAAGAAATATAGAAAATTCTAAGTCCTAAAAACTAGAATGTCGAGAAATAAGAAAGAAATAGATTGCGCGTCGAAAAGTGTCGAAAAAAAATAAAAAGGGTCGAAAAATAGGTGTCGAAAAATAAAAATAAGAAAGTAGCGCGAAAAACGGCGTCACAAAATTCTAATTCACCTAAATCTTAGTCTAAAGAAATAGCACTTAAGGGATTTTACGGCAAAGCCTAAAAATTCTAGAAATAAAAATAACTATGGCAAAACTAAACTTAATACTAAAAATTGTAACTATAGTCTAAAAATCTAAAGGTAATAAAACTTAAAAAAAAATATTATTTATTATTTTTTTTTAAATTTTTTTTTTAAATTTTTTTTTTTAAATTTTTTTTTTTAAACAAAATTTTTTTTTTTACAATTTTTTTTTTTTTTTAAAAACGAATTTTTTTTTTTAAAAAAAAAAAAACGATTTTTTTTTACAAATTAATAATTTTTTTATAATTATATTTTTTTTTTCAAAACTTTTTTTTTAATTCATTTACTATTCATGAATAGTAAATGAAAATAAATTAATTAATTTACTATTCACATGAAAGCGACATGATAGAAATTATTAATTATAAGTTACATAATATACCCCTGAAGTATTTAATAAATACGACTTTTTAAAAACTTTACGTATCAAATTTTGATTCTAAAATATTATTATATTATTATATTCTATTTCAATATTATTATATTATTATATTCTATTTCAATATTATTATATTATTATATTTTATTTCAATATTATTATAATTAAAAATATAGCGTTTTAGCGCTCCCCGGCAGCGGCGCCAAAAATTCTTGATGTGGTAGCGGAGTGGTATAAAATAGTTATTAAAACTTGATGTGTTGCACGTGGTGTACGAAAATACTATTATTTTTAATATGAAATGCGACGAAATATTACACAAGTTTTAATTAATTTACGGATGGAATATACCTAAACGTTGCTACAACACTTATAGGCAGTGTACCTAATCGTAGAGTAGTGCAGTTTTTAGTAAGTCCGGTTCGTTCCACTGGGAGCTAGTGAAGTTTAACACTATATTTTTAAAACTATATTTTTACAAAAATATAAATAAATATAAGTAGTATTATTATTATTATATAAAGGGGGGTTTTTACCGTTTAGTGACCGGTTTGTCGATTTTAAAACTTAAGTTACAATTAAAACCTAATGCAAAATATTAAATATAAATATATCTTAATTTTAAAGCGTAAAGTAAATGACAATAATTAAAATGACAGAAAATTTAAGTGCGATAAAATATGAATTAAAGGAATTATGCTTATTTAAACTTCCGTAATCATGATGTTTGGCGTGTTGATTTTAATTTAGTCCGATGGGTTAATTGTTCTTTGTCCTGGATTATTTAATATGTCCATCTGGTTTTTGTCCATAATGGTCCATCAGTCATAAATATAAAGTGCGAGTGTCCTCGTCAAATTACCCTTATGTCCGAAGTCAAATATTCTAACTAATTGGGGACTTAAACTATAATTACACCAAGTGTCCTTGTATATAATTCACCCCTGTTTTAATTAGTCAATTAACTATTAATCCATCCCCGTGTCCGGATAAATGAACAATTATTAGTACTTATAAATATCCCGCCCATCGTGTCCGATCGAGTGTATGTGGTTATTTATAGGTACGTCCAATTGTAATTTTTATATTAAATTAACGAACTGTCATTCAATTAACAAATATAAAACCCATTAAAAGCCCATAGTCTAATTTCCACAAGTGTCGGTCTTTTGTCCAAACCCCAATTATGGTCCAAAGTCCAATTACCCAATTTTAGTATTTAGCCTAACATCACGATTACTTCGGTATTAAATAAGCATAATAACGGCTTAGCTACTAAACAATAATGAAAATAATATAAACATAACTTACAGTGGGTATTAATAGCGTAGTATTACACGGGCAGAGCTTCGACTTAAAACCCGTAAAACATTTCTTACAATAACCCAATTATTATTAAACTTAAATTAAAATTAAAATTATAAATATAAATTACATATAAGAAGAAAGAAAGATTGAAAAAGGTGTACTTAAATTCATCGATTACATGGCCTTTTATAGGTAAATGATTAATTTGAATTTTCACTTATGACCCCTGAACTATGCTCAATTAACAACTTTTTATTATTTAATATTATTCTTATTATGAATTATTTAAATATTATATTATATTCTTTTGCATAGTTGACTTGTACTTTCAGCTCCGTTGCGTCGAGCATTGAAAGTTGGTTCATGCCTCGGTTCCGGATTTTCGAACGTCCTTTCGTACAATTTTATATCGTGTACTTTGTGTTTTGTAACTTGTACTCTTGTCGTTTTTAGACGTTCCTCATCAATAATTTGAACCTTTTTAATTGTATCTTGTACTTTTGAGCTTTTTGGACCTTTGTGTCTTCAATTCGTTGTTTTCGCCTTTTGTCTTCGCACTTATTTAATATAAACGGATATCACTTGAAAATGGAACAATTGCAACTAAAATCTTGTCTTTCTTGGGGAATAATGCTATGAAATATATGTTCCTTTTTAGCCTTATCAATTATCTCTGGACCCGTAATCTGTCTATCCCCCACTTCACTCCAACAAATTGGAGACCTGCACTTTCTACCATAAAGTGCTTCAAACGGAGCCATCTCAATGCTTGAATGGTAGCTATTGTTGTAGGAAAATTTTGCTAACGGTAGATGTCGATCCCAACTGTTTTCGAAATCAATAACACATGCTCGTAGCATGTCTTCAAGCGTTTGTATCGTCCTTTCACTCTGCCCATCAGTTTGTGGATGATATGCAGTACTCATGTCTAGAAGAGTTCCTAATGCTTGCTGTAATGTCTGCCAGAATCTTGAAATAAATCTGCCATCCCTATCAGAGATAATAGAGATTGGTATTCCATGTCTGGAGACGACTTCCTTCAAATACAGTCGTGCTAACTTCTCCATCTTGTCATCTTCTCTTATTGGCAGGAAGTGTGCTGATTTGGTGAGACGATCAACTATTACCCAAATAGTATCAAAACCACTTACAGTCCTTGGCAATTTAGTGATGAAATCCATGGTAATGTTTTCCCATTTCCATTCCAAGATTTCGGGTTGTTGAAGTAGACCTGATGGTTTCTGATGCTCCGCTTTGACCTTAGAACACGTCAAACATTCCCTTACGTATTTAGCAACATCGGCTTTCATACCTGGCCACCAAAAATATTTCTTGAGATCCTTGTACATCTTCCCCGTTCCAGGATGTATTGAGTATCTGGTTTTATGAGCTTCTCTAAGTACCATTTCTCTCATATCTCCAAATTTTGGTACCCAAATCCTTTCAGCCCTATACCGGGTTCCATCTTCTCGAATATTAAGATGCTTCTCCGATCCTTTGGGTATTTCATTCTTTAAATTTCCCTCTTTTAAAACTCCTTGTTGCGCCTCCTTTATTTTAGTAGTAAGGTTATTGTGAATCATTATATTCATAGATTTTACTCGAATGGGTTCTCTGTCCTTTCTACTCAAAGCGTCTCCTACCACATTCGCCTTCCCCGGATGGTAACGAATCTCGAAATCGTAATCATTCAATAACTCAATCCACCTACACTGCCTCATGTTTAGTTATTTCTGATTAAATATGTGTTGGAGACTTTTGTGATCGGTATATATAATACTTTTGACCCCATATAAGTAGTGCCTCCAAGTCTTTAATGCAAAAACAACCGAGCCTAATTCCAAATCATGCGTCGTATAATTCTGCTCGTGAATCTTCAATTGTCTAGACGCATAAGCAATTACCTTCGTTCGTTACATTAATACACAACCGATACCTTGCTTTGAGGCATCACAATATATCACAAAATCATCATTCCCTTCAGGCAATGACAATATAGGTGCCGTAGTTAACTTTTTCTTCAACAATTGAAACGCTTTTTCTTGTTCATCCTTCCATTCAAATTTCTTCCCTTTATGCGTTAATGCAGTCAAGGGTTTTGCTATTTTGGAGAAATCTTGGATGAATCTTCTGTAGTAACCAGCCAATCCTAAAAACTGGCGTACGTGTTTCAGAGTTTTTGGGGTTTCCCACTTTTCAACGGTTTCGATCTTTGACGGGTCCACCTGGATACCTTCTTTGTTCACTATGTGACCGAGGAATTGAACTTCTTCCAACCAAAATGCACACTTTGAAAACTTAGCGTACAGTTTTTCTTTCCTCAATACTTCTAGCACTTTTCTCAAATGTTCTTCGTGCTCTTGATCATTCTTTGAGTAAATAAGTATGTCATCGATGAAAACAATGACAAACTTGTCAAGATATAGCCCACACACTCGGTTCATAAGGTCCATGAACACAGCTGGTGCGTTAGTCAATCCAAACGGCATAACCATAAACTCGTAATGACCATAACGCGTCTTAAAAGCAGTTTTTGGAATATCATCCTCCTTTACTCGCTTTTGATGATATCCAGAACGTAAATCGATCTTCGAATAAACCGACGAGCCTTGTAGTTGATCAAATAAGTCGTCAATTCTCGGCAGTGGATAACGGTTTTTGATGGTAAGTTTGTTCAACTCTCTGTAGTCAATAGTCAACCTAAATGTACCATCCTTCTTCTTGACAAACAAAACAGGAGCTCCCCATGGTGATGTGCTTGGTCGAATGAAACCACGTTCTAATAGTTCTTGCAGTTGGCTTTACAGTTTTTTCATCTCGCTGGGTGCGAGTCTGTAAGGAGCACGAGCTATTGGTGCAGCTCCTGGTACAAGATCTATTTGAAATTCAACAGATCGATACGGAGGTAGTCCCGGTAATTCTTTCGAAAATACATCAGGAAATTCTTTTGCGACAAAAACATCATTGATGCTCTTTTCTTCAGTTTGTACTTTCTCGACATGTGCTAGAACAGCATAGCAACCTTTTCTTATTAGTTTTTGTGCCTTCAAATTACTAATAAGATGTAGCTTCGTGTTGCCCTTTTCTCCGTACACCATTAAGGGTTCTCCTTCTTCTCGTACAATGCGAATTGCATTTTTATAACATACGATCTCTGCTTTCACCTTCTTCAGCCAGTCCATGCCAACTATTACATCAAAACTCCCTAACTCTACTGGTATCAAATCAATCTTAAATATTTTGCTACCCAGTTTAATTTCTCGATTCTGGCATATATAATCTGCTGAAATTAATTTACCGTTTGCTAATTCGAGTAAAAATTTGCTACCCAACGGCGTCAATGGACAACTTAATTTAGCACAAAAATCTCTACTCATATAGCTTCTATCCGCACCCGAATCAAATAAAACGTAAGCAGATTTATTGTCAATAAGAAACGTACCCGTAACAAGCTCCGGGTCTTCCTGTGCCTCCGCCGCATTAATATTGAAAACTCTTCCGTGGCTTTGTCAATTCGTGTTCTCCTGGTTCAGGCAATTTCTAATAATGTGGCCCGGTTTTCCACATTTATAACAAACTACATTGGCATAACTTGCTCCGACACTACTTGCTCCACCATTACTCGTTCCGACACCATTTGTTCCTTTCGTTCTGTTAACCCCTGGTCCGTAGACCTCACACTTCGCCGCGCTATGACCATTTCTTTTACACTTGTTGCAAAATTTGGTGCAGAACCCCGAGTGATACTTTTCACACCTTTGGCATAGCTGCTTCTGATTATTGTTGTTGTTGCGGTTGTTATTGTTGTTGGGATGATTGTTGTTGTTGTTGTTGTTGTTGTTGTTGTTGTTGTTGTTGTTGTTGTTGTTGTTGTTGTTGTTGTTGTTGTTGTTGTTGTTGTTGTTGTTGTTGTTGTTGTTGTTGGGCCGTTTGTTGTAGTTGCAATTTATGTTGCGATTGTTGGGATAGTTGTTGCGATTATTGTTGTAATTGCTGTTATTGTTGTATTGGTGATTCTTATCACCGTTTTCCTCCCACTTTCTTTTGACTTGCTTCACATTGGCCTCTTCAGCCGCCTGTTCTTTAATTCTTTCCTCAATCTGGTTCACTAGTTTGTGAGCCATTCTACATGCCTGTTGTATGGAGGCAGGCTCGTGTGAACTTATATCTTCTTGGATTCTTTCCGGTAATCCTTTCACAAACGCGTCGATCTTCTCTTCCTCATCTTCGAACGCTCCCGGACACAATAGGCACAATTCTGTGAAACGTCTTTCATACGTGGTAATATCAAATCCTTGGGTTCGTAACCCTCTAAGTTCTGTCTTGAGCTTATTGACCTCGGTTCTGGGACGGTACTTCTCGTTCATCAAGTGCTTGAATGCTGACCACGGTAGTGCGTAAGCATCATCTTGTCCCACTTGCTCTAGATAGGTATTCCACCATGTTAACGCAGTACCTGTGAAGGTATGTGTAGCGTACTTCACTTTGTCCTCTTCAGTACACTTACTTATGGAAAACACTGATTCGACCTTCTCGGTCCACCGTTTCAATCCGATTGGTCCTTCGGTTCCATCAAATTCCAAAGGTTTGCAGGCAGTGAATTCTTTGTAGGTGCATCCTACATGATTTCATGTACTGCTAGATCCAAGGTTATTGTTGGTATGTAGCGCAGCCTGTACTGCGGCTATGTTTGAAGCAAGAAAGGCACGAAATTCCTCTTCGCTCATATTCAAGGTGTGTCGAGTAGTTGGTGCCATTTCCTTCAAAATAGTCAAATGAAACAAGTTAATCATACAGAATATTAAGAGTAGTCAATAGTATCTCATAGCATAATATGAACTCACTTATAAAAAACTTTTTCTTCATATTAGCATTTTATAAGTTTAAATTCGGGTAGTACCTACCCGTTAAGTTCATACTTAGTAGCTAATATACAATTCAACTACTACAATTCTATATGAAAAAACTGATTATAATAATATTTCGCGTTCAAACTTTTACACAATATTTTACAAACTTACAATACTGCTTATTTTACATATAGCATGAAATATAGCACATAATAAATTTGATACAAGATGGTTGTGAAGATAATTCTAGCTAGTACACAAGTCGTTCAGCAAAGGCAATAAAGACACGTAATTCATACGTCCAGAAACAAGTCATGCATTCTGGTTTTACTAGGACTACTTCCCATCCTTGGTCTTGTGGAACATAACCGTTATGGCCGTTGATAAGACAGCGTGTTGTAACGTCGTCAAAGGGACGAGGGTTACGTAATGTCCAACAGTCCTGTAACAATCTAAAAACCTCATTTCTTACCCCAATTACCGACTCCGTCACTTGTGGGAACGTTTTGTTTAATAGTTGTAGCCCGATGTTCTTGTTCTTACTTTGGTGAGAAGCGAACATTACTAACCCGTAAGCATAACATGCTTCTTTATGTTGCATGTTAGCCGCTTTTTCTAAATCACGAAGTCCTATATTCGGATATATTGAGTGAAAATAATTTCTTAACCCGTTGCGTAAAATAGCATTTGGATTCCCCGCAATATATGCGTCAAAGTAAACACATCGTAACTTATGGATTTCCCAATGTGATATCCCCCATCTTTCGAACGAAAGCCTTTTATAAACCAAGGCATTCTTGGAACGTTCTTCGAATGTCTTACAAACTGATCTCGCCTTAAATAGTTGTGCCGAGGAATTCTGACCGACTCTAGACAAGATTTCATCAATCATGTCTCCGGGTAGGTCTCTTAAAATATTGGGTTGTCTATCCATTTTGTGTTTTTATACTGTAAAATAGACAAGAGTTAGATTCATAAAAAAAAATTACTTATTAATACAAGCAATTTTTACATATATCATAAAGCATAAGCACACTATATTACATATATTACACCACACGAATATAACTATCTTATTCCGACTCGCTCGTTTCTTCTTCTTCGGTTTTGGTTCGTTTTGCCAAGTTTCTAGGGATATATGATGTTCCCCTAATACGAGCCGTCGTTTTCCACATTGGTTTAGAAAAACCTGGTGGTTTAGAGGTTCCCGAGTTATTGTCACAACTTAAGAAATACGAGTATTGACGATACATATAAAGTTCATCGGGTTTGGAATCAAATTTCTCTATTTTTATGTCCTTTCTCTTATTGTTATCTTTTGCCTTATTAAATTGTGTTGGGGTAATTTCTATAACATCATCGGAATCCTTGTCGGGATCTGATTCATCGGAGAATTGGTAATCCTCCCAATACTTTGCTTCCTTGGCGGAAACACCATTGACCATAATTAATTTTGGTCAGTTGGTTGAGGATTTTCTTCTACTTAACCGTTTTATTATTTCCCCCACTGGTTCTATTTCTTCTTCCGGTTCCGATTCTTCTTCCGGTTCCGATTCTTCTTCTGGTTCCGTCTCTTCTTCCGGTTCCTCTTCGGGAACTTGTGAATCAGTCCACGAATCATTCTAATTTACATTTGACTCTTCATTATTATTAGGTGAGTCAATGGGACTTGTTCTAGAGGTAGACATCTATCACATAATATCAAACACGTTAAGAGATTAATATATCACATAATATTCACCTGTTAAAAATATATAGTTTCCAACAAAATTTGTTAAGCAATCATTTTTCAAGTAAACACGGTCGAAGTCCAGACTCACTAATGCATCCTAACAAACTCGATAAGACACACTAATGCAAAATTCTGGTTCTCTAAGACCAACGCTCGGATACCAACTGAAATGTCCCGTTCTTATTGATTAAAAACGTTCCATATTAATTGATTTCGTTGCAAGGTTTTGACCTCTATATGAGACGTTTTTCAAAGACTGCATTCATTTCAAAACAAACCATAACCTTTATTTCATCAATAAAGGTTTAAAAAGCTTTACGTAGATTATCAAATAATGATAATCTAAAATATCCTGTTTTCACGCGACCATTACATAATGGTTTACAATACAAATATGTTACAACGAAATAAGTTTCTTGAATGCAGTTTTTACACAATATCATACAAGCATAGACTCCAAATCTCGTCCTTATTTAAGTATGCGACAGCGGAAGCTCTTAATAATCACCTGAGAATAAACATGCTTAAAACGTCAACAAAAATGTTGGTGAGTTATAGGTTTAACCTATATATTATCAAATCATAATAATAGACCACAAGATTTCATATTTCAATACACATCCCATACATAGAGATAAAAATCATTCATATGGTGAACACCTGGTAACCGACATTAACAAGATGCATATTTAAGAATATCCCCATCATTCCGGGACACCCTTCGGATATGATATAAATTTCGAAGTACTAAAGCATCCGGTACTTTGGATGGGGTTTGTTAGGCTCAATAGATATATCTTTAGGATTCGCGTCAATTAGGGTGTCTGTTCCCTAATTCTTAGATTACCAGACTTAATAAAAAGGGGCATATTCGATTTCCATAATTCAACCATAGAATGTAGTTTCACGTATTTGTGTCTATTTTGTAAATCATTTATAAAACCTGCATGTATTCTCATCCCAAAAATATTAAATTTTAAAAGTGGGACTATAACTCACTTTCACTGATTTTTTACTTCGTCGGAAAGTAAGACTTGGCCACTGGTCGATTCAAGAACCTATAACAAATATGTACATATATATCAAAGTATGTTCAAAATATATTTACAACACTTTTAATACATTTTGATGTTTTAAGTTTATTAAGTCAGCTGTCCTCGTTAGTAACCTACAACTAGTTGTCCACAGTTAGATGTACAGAAATAAATCGATATATATTATCTTGAATCAATCCACGACCCAGTGTATACATATCTCAGTATTGATCACAACTCAGACTATATATATTTTGGAATCAACCTCAACCCTGTATAGCTAACTCCAACATTCACATATAGAGTGTCTATGGTTGTTCCGAAATATATATAGATGTGTCGACATGATAGGTCGAAACATTGTATACGTGTCTATGGTATCTCAAGATTACATAATATACAATACAAGTTGATTAAGTTATGGTTGGAATAGATTTGTTACCAATTTTCACGTAGCTAAAATGAGTAGTTTTTACCAATTTTGTTTTGCTCGCCATTTCTTCGTTTCTAATCCGTTTTGAGTGATTTAAGCGGCCAAGATTTCGTATTGAACTTGACTTTATGAAACTAAACAGAAAAGGTATAGGTTTATAGACGGAAATACAAGTTACAAGTCGTTTTTGAAAAAGGTAGTCATTTCCGTCGAAAGAACGACATCTTGATGACTGTTTTGAAAAACATACTTTCACTTTGAGTTTAACCATGATTTTTGGATATGGTTTCATGTTCATAAGAAAAATCATTTTCCCAGAAGTATAGCTTTTAAATCAAAGTTTTTCATAGTTTTTGATTATCCAAACCAAAACAGCCCCCGGTTGTAACTACGACGGCGTAAATCCGGTTTTATGGTGTTTATCGTGTTTTCGGGTTTTAAATAATTAATTTAGCATATCATATAGATATATATCATGTGTATAGTTGATTTTACAAGTGTAGTTAGAAGGATTAACTTTATTTGCGAACAAGTTTAGAATTAACTAAACTATGTTCTAGTGATTACTAGTTTACCACTTCGAATATGATAGCTTTTTATGTATGAATCGAATGATGTTATGAACATCATTACTACCTTAAGTTCCTTGGATAAACCTACTGGAAAAGAGAAAAATAGATCTAGCTTCAACGGATCCTTGGATGGCTCGAAGTTCTTGAAGCAGAATCATGACACGAAAACAACTTCAAGTAAGATCATCACTTGAAATAAGATTGTTATAGTTATAGAAATTGAACCAAAGTTTGAATATGATTAATACCTTGTATTATAATGATAACCTACTGTAAGAAACAAAGATTTCTTGAGGTTGGGTGATCACCTTACAAAATTGGAAGTGAGCTAGCAAACTTGAAAGTATTCTTGATTTTATGTAACTAGAACTTGTAGAATTTATGAAGAACACTTAGAACTTGAAGTTAGAACTTGAGAGAGATCAATTAGATGAAGAAAATTGAAGAATGAAAGTGTTTGTAGGTGTTTTTGGTCGTTGGTGTATGGATTAGATATAAAGGATATGTAATTTTGTTTTCATGTAAATAAGTCATGAATGATTACTCATATTTTTGTAATTTTATGAGATATTTCATGCTAGTTGCCAAATGATGGTTCCCACATGTGTTAGGTGACTCACATGGGCTGCTAAGAGCTGATCATTGGAGTGTATATACCAATAGTACATACATCTAAAAGCTGTGTATTGTACGAGTACGAATACGGGTGCATACGAGTAGAATTGTTGATGAAACTGAACGAGGATGTAATTGTAAGCATTTTTGTTAAGTAGAAGTATTTTGATAAGTATCTTGAAGTCTTTCAAAAGTGTATGAATACATATTAAAACACTACATGTATATACATTTTAACTGAGTCGTTAAGTCATCGTTAGTCGTTACATGTAAGTGTTGTTTTGAGACCTTTAGGTTAACGATCTTGTTAAATGTTGTTAACCCAAAGTTTATAATATCAAATGAGATTTTAAATTATTATATTATCATGATATTATGATATATTAATATATCTTAATATGATATATACATTTAAATGTCGTTACAACGATAATCGTTACATATATGTCTCGTTTCGAAATCCTTAAGTTAGTAGTCTTGTTTTTACTTATGTAGTTCATTGTTAATACACTTAATGATATATTTAATTATCATATTATCATGTTATATATAATATAACAATGTATTAATATGCTTCATATATATTTAGTAAGACGTGGTTATAACGATAATCGTTATATGTATCGTTTCGAGTTTCATACGTCAATATTCTCCTTTTTAAGTATATAACTTATTGTTACTATTTTTAATGAGATACTTGATGATCATTATATCATGTTAAACATATATATTTATTCATTTATGTAACTTCATGTCATATACAACTTATAGCGTTCGTGAATCATTGGTCAAACTGGGTAATCAGACGTTTACAAAATTTCCATTTCAATTAACCAAGTCTTAACAAGTTTGATTGCTTAACATGTTGGAAACATTTAATCATGTAAATATAGTTTTCATTAAACATATAATCATAGAAAGTTTCGGAAAAGTTCGGGTCACTACATTATATTTTTCCTTAGAAGTTCCATGCCTTTGTTTTCTCTTCCCGACTTCAAGTCAAGCGAAATAATGGTCCATAATTCGTAGGTATAAAGTTTCGATTGTTCATAATGTTCTAAGTAGGAAGGAACGTAATAGCACGATTTGATTTGGTAAATTACTAGAATTACAGAGGATAGAACTATCAAGAATATATTTTCTTGATATGTTAGCAGGGTTAAGTTAGAATGTATGTAACATGGCACATGATGATGATATGATCTGTGAATCATTATGTTTCATTAGAACTTCCAGCATGACTTACTGTAATATAATCAAGTTGGTCAAGTGTCATTATATTATACTAACTCATGCTCAAATTCTTAACACTTCTCCAGAATTCATTCGTAATTTATACTTAGATTTTACAAAGTTTCCAATATAAGGTAATACAGAAAGCACGAAGAGGTATATAATTTCGGACGAGAATATTTATGAAAATATCTACAGAAATATCGAAGATATTTATGATGATATTTTGGAGTTTCTAAGTTCGAAAGTTGATGAAGAAAAATTTTCCGCAAGATTTTAACATGACTTCGGAGCAAAATATTCTCTAAAGATTTTATCGGATCCAGAATTTCCTGAATGCTTTGAATATAGGGTTTGGTCCTTGTATTTGTCCTTGGTTTCCTTCATGGTTAGCTCAATCCGTTTTTCTGTACCAAATTTTCTATCGAGTGTTCCCAACATTCCATTGTTTATTATCAAACCTTTTGGCCATTTAGACCATCTACAATTTTGTTGTTTCCTCTGCATTTAATGCTACCATATCTGAATCTTCGGTTATCAATCCGAGGTGGTTTCAAGAGAATTGTGTTTTTAGATGATTAAACGCTGATTGTAATAGTCAAGATACAAAGGATGTTTAAGATGAAATCAAGTGATAAACTTGAAGAAATGTTTAGTTAACGATCTTTTAAACCAAAATGTGTTATAATTTATATTTCCTACTCTTTTAATACTTTTTAGTTGTTCAAGGTTAGTAGTCCAATGTTAGTAGTCCAATATTAGTAGTCTAATAGTCTAATGAAGAAATTTTTACGTAGTTAATTAATTGGTTTCTAATCAATTTTATTTTATTCATTATTTTCTTCATTATGCCACTTGTCAAATCTTGACTTGGATTTTGATCGGTCAAAATCCGAATATGAAATTGAATTTGAATGAAAATGGTTGTTCTTCGGTGAACGAATATATACGTGGATGTAGGTTGGATAGTTCAATGACTGTTGAATCGGATTTGAAGAATGTACAGTATAACATGTTAATGTGGAATCTAAATATTCCTCGGGTATTACCTACCCGTTAAAATATTTTTACCATTAACAGTTTGTACATAAGAATCTTTGATGTAGAATGAAACATAGAACGAATATATTCGATGTAGAACGAATATATTCGATGTAGAATGATTATATTCGATGTAGAACGAATATATTCGATGTAGAACGAATATGTAGAACGAAGATAAATGGTGTAAATGTTATGTAGAACAAGATTGTACTTGAGGTACAAATTGTGGGGTTGAGGCTTGTGATGCGGATGTTGAGGCTTGTGTTGTTGGTGGTATTGATGTTGTTGGTGCTGAGGCTGGTGGTGATGTTGATGTCAGTGATGTTGTTGAAGCTGGTAATTTTTGCACCATAATTTCCAAAGCCACAACTCGAGCGCGAAGCTCGTTGACTTCTTCTATTACTCCGGGATGATTGGCGGTTGGAACGAGTGGATGAATAAGGTTTAGAATAGTAGATATTACGTAATTGTTGCGAGCTATCCGGGAAATGAGGGTGACAATGGTGTTTTGGACTGGTTTGCCGGTAATTGCTTCAGGTTCTTCGCCAAGTGGGCAATTTGGTTGATGTAAAGGATCGCCTTCTTCTCGTTTCCATTGATTAAGTCAACTACGAACTCAGCCCCAATTCATCCAGAATTGATGATGGTTGATTGGTTGATTCATTCCGGTCACACTGCTTTCGAAGCTCGAGTGGAAATCCATATCGGAATAGCTGTCGGAATCCGAGGAACTTGAACTGGTTGCAGAATTCATCTTGCATGGTTAGATAAAGGATTTTCGATATGAAAGGATTTTTAGATATCGGATGATATTTTAATTACATAGAATACATATATATAGTACAGAAGATCCCGCAGATTACGGAGGGAATTAAGGAAACGTGTTAGACAAGGTCTAATGTGATGGAATATGAATTCTTCTGTACACCATCTATGCAATAATCGCAATAAGACGTGTCAAAACTGAAAATGATAAGTAGATATTTTTCGACAAGGAATGATATACAAAACTTTTGACATGCAGACAAGGTCCAAGTCTAGACTCATTAATATATCCTAACAACTACTAGGTCGAAGTCCAGACTCAGTAATGCATTCTAACAACTACCAGTTAGACGCACTAATGCAAGACCTGGTTCGCTAAGACCACCGCTCTGATACCACCTATAACGACCCGTCCTAATCCACCTGGGCGAAGTCTTCAACAGATGGTCCCATTGCGAGGTTCTGACCTCTATATGCCATGAACGACTCCATGTAATATCCTTAAAATGAGCAAAAACACAGCGAAAGATTTCTTTCATACCTGAAAATAAACATGCTTAAAAGTGTCAACCAAAAGGTTGGTGAGTTCATAGGTTTATCGTAATCAATCATTTCCATAATTTTAATAGACCACAAGATTTTCATTTTTCATAAATAACCTTACACTCGCAAGTGTATAAAAATCATTCGTATTATGAACACCTGGTAACCTACATTAACATAATGCATATAGAATATCCCCCGCATACTCGCAAGTATGCCATAAATATTGGCAATCGCAATCACCATATAAATCGAAGTACTAAAGCATTCCAAATTCCAAAATGGGGTTTGTTAGGCCCATAGATCTATCTTTAGGATTCGCGTCAATTAGGGGTCATTTCCCTAATTCTTAGGTTACCAGACTTGAAGGGGCGATATTCGGTTTAATAATCCAACCATAGAATGTAGTTTTAAGTACTTCTGTATATTTCGTCAAACTATAAAAACAGTGCATGTATTCTCAGTCCGAAAAATATATATTGCAAAAGCATTTAAAAAGGTAGCAAATGAAACTCACGATACAATATTTTGTAGTAAAAATATGCATACGACGGAACTGAACAATGCAAGGTTGACCTCGGATTCACGAACCTATATCATTTATATATATATATTAACACACGTAATTATAATCGAACAAATTTATATATATATAAATTTATTAGTTATATCATTTTTATATTAATAACCTATATGTTTCATATATTCATTTTATATATTTAAAATATTAATTTTGTTATGTTATATGTATTATATATATATATATATATATATATATATATATATATATATATATATATATATATATATATATATATATATATATATATATATATATATATATATATATATATATATATATATATCGTTTGTTTGTTAAAATTATAATAATGCTAAAATAATATTAGTAATGATAAAAATAATAATAACAATGATACTAGAGTTAAAAATGATACTATTAATAAAAATATTAATTTTAATGATAATGAATACTAATACTAATAACTTATAAAAGTAATGATTTTACTAATAATAATAATGTTACTAATATTTATTTTAATAATTATAATGATAATAATACTACTAATAATAATGCTAATACTTATGATAATAATAATAATAATAATAATAATAATAATAATAATAATAATAATAATAATAATAATAATAATAGTAATAATAATAATAATAATAATTATAATAATAATAATAATAATAATGAGTAATAAGTAAACTACCTCAAAGAAGTAGCCCTAAAAAAATGCCCAAGCCCGGGTTTGAACCCGCGACGTCCCACTAACCCGATAACAAACAAAACCACTCCTTCGTTCCAGTTTTTCTGAAATTACCTGAACCTAATATCTATTTAATCCATATTTCTGTCTCATTCTTCTTCTATATCATCCATTATTTCCATAAACATCTATCATTCTAAGTCATCATCATCATTTTCATTCTTCCTCATCAACCTAAATGAAAGATGGATCACGGCCCAAGAATCCAATCCATATAGTAGTCTAATTAAATCACAAGTGAAATGTCCCGTTCATATTGATTATAAACGTTCCATAGTAATTGATTTCGTCGCGAGGTTTTGACCTCTATATGAGACGTTTTTCAAAGACTACATTCATTTTTAAAACAACCATAACCTTTATTTTATCGATAAAGGTTTAAAAAGTATTACGTAGATTATCAAATAATGATAATCTAAAATATACCGTTTACACATGACCATTAAATAATGGTTTACAATAAGAATATATTACATCAAAAATAAATTTCTTGAATGCAGTTTTTACACAATATCATACAAGAATGGACTCCAAATCTTGTCTTTATTTTAGTATGCAACAGCGAAAGCTCTTAATAATCACTTGAGAATAAACATACTTAAAATGTCAACAAAAATGTTGGTGAGTTATAGGTTTAACCTATATATTATCAAATCATAATAATAGACCACAAGATTTCATTTTTATAACACATCTCATATCAGGCATTTCGCAAACTGCATAGAGATAAAAATCATTCAAATGTTGAACACCTGGTAACTGACGTTAACTTAATGCATAGAATATCTCCAAAATAGAACCTCTCGTCTGTATAATAATCTCGAAGTACTAAACCATCCATAACCTGAATGGGGTTGTTAAGCCCAATAGATCTATCTTTAGGATTCACATCAATTAGGGGCCATTTCCCTAATTCTTAGGTTACCAGACTTGAAGGGCGATATTCGGTTTAATAATTCAACCATAGAATGTAGTTTTGCGTACTTGTGTCTATTTTGTAAAACATTTATAAAGCTGCATGTATTCTCATCCCAAAAAAATATTAGATTGTAAAAGTGGGACTATAACTCACTTTCACAGATTTTTACTTTGCCGGAAGTAAGACTTGGCCACTGGTCGATTCACGAACCTATAACAAATGTGTACATATATATCAAAGTATGATCGAAATATATTCACAACATTTTTTTATTACGTTTTTATGATTTAAGTTTGTTAAGTTAGCAGTCCTCGTTAGTAACCTACAACTAGTTGTCCACAGTTAGATGTATAGAAATAAATCAATATATATTTATCTTGAATCAATCCACGACTCAGTGTATACACGTCTAAGGCTAGATCACAACTCAAAGTATATATATTTTTAGAATCAACCTCAACCCTGTATAGCTAACTCAAACATTACTGCATATAGAGTGTCTATGGTTATTCCAAATAATATATATAGATGGGTCGATATGATATGTCAAAATATTGTATACGTGTATACGGTATCCCAAGATTACATAATATATATAATACAATATAAATTAGTTAGGATATGTTTAGTCTAGATTTTTTACATAATTTTCGTAGCTAAAACTAGCAGGTTTATCCAATTTTGTTTTACCCGTCATTTCTTCGTTTCAAATCCGTTTTGAGTGATTCAAGTTGCTATGGTTTCATAATGAACTAAAATTTATGAAACTAAACAGAAAAAGTATAAGTTTATAGTCAGAAATACATGTTACAAGTCATTTTTTAAAGAGGTAGTCATTTCCATTGAAAAAATGACATCTTTATGACTATTTTGAAAAACATACTTCCACTTTGTATTTAACCATGATTTTTGGATATAGTATCATGTTCATATGTAATATCATTTTTCCAGAAAACAAACTTCCAATTCAAAGATTAAGATACTTTTTTATTTTTTTTAACCCAAAACAGCCCCCGATTTCACTACGACGGCGTATGTCCGGTTTTACGGTGTTCTTCGTGTTTCCAGGTT